>NC_065443.1:234656906-234959144 GCF_917563875.1 Diabrotica virgifera virgifera | reverse complement strand
GAGGTCGATTTTATTTTTAAATTACGATATTTTGGCATATATGTCATACTAGTGACGTCATCCTTCTGGGCGAGATGACGTAATCGATGATTTTTAAACGCTTTTATTTAGTTCAATAGATTGCGTCAAATCTTTGGATGTTAATTTGACTACCTTTTCTTCCATTCAAATGAATGAAAATTTGCAGACATATGCATTCGCGGGAACAATACACGAATAGACAACAAAAAATTTTTGTTTATGTTTATTAATTGTTTAAATAAAAAAAAAAACGATTTTAATGGAAAAATGCCTAAATTCTCTTGTTTTTTACAATGTAGAAACTTGAAACTTTTACGGATTGTAGCTAGTGATATAACCTATACATAATTTCACTTTTTACGTTAATTTTTTACGTTATGCGTCATAAATAAACAATAAAGTTTTAAATTTTGAACACTCATATGTTTGTTTATACAGTACGATGCAAATGAAAGGAATAAATTCGTTATTTCGTAAAAAGGCGACTTTAAGGAAAAATCTCGAAAGAGGTCGATTTTTATTTTGAAATTACGATATTTTGGCATATATGTCATACTAGTGACGTCATCCATCTGGGCGCGATGACGTAATCGATGATTTTTTTAAATGAGAATAGGGGACATGCGATAGCTCATTTGAAAGGCAATTCAATTCTTTATTCAGTAATGTAAAAATTTATATAATTATTTGTACAGGGTGTCCAAAAATTATTTTTTAATTAAATTATTTGACAAAAAGAAGAATGTATGTAATTTATTTAACTCAGAATACATTTTACAGTTGCCCGTAAACAGAAAAAATGTGTATTACAGAAATAAACATTGCTTTTCGATTAAATTAAATATTCAAGCCAGCTACCGCCAGCCACCTGCCTCTTGGAAGTTTTAACATTCAATTTAAGCGAAAGGCAATGATTATTTGTGATATAAACATTTTTGTCTGGTTTATGACAGCAGTAAAATGTATTTTAATTTAAATCTAATAAGTTACACACATTCTTCTTTTTTTAAACGCTTTTCTTTAGTTCAATAGTTTGCGTCAAATCTTTAGAGGTCAATTTGCCTGCCTTTTCATCAATGCAAATGAATGAAAATTTGCAGACATATGCATTCGCGGGAACAATACACGGATAGTCAATAAAAAAAATTTGTTTATGTTTAATAATTGTTTAAAAAAAAACGATTTTAATGGAAAATGCTTAAATTCTCTTGTTTTTTACAATCTAGAAATTTGAAATTTTTACGGATTGTAGCTAATGATATAAGCTATACATAATTTCACTTTTTACGTTAATTGTTTACGTTATGCTTCACAAATAAACAATGAAGTTTCAAATTCTTTTTGCCGATTCCGACTACTTTTTATGTTTGTATATCATATGTTTTATATAGGTACATATTTTAATAAACATGACGATATATTTTAATGTTTGAAAAGTGTAAGACTAAAAAGTAAAAAATAAAAAAATATGAAAAAAAAAGTTTTTAGGAAACGCTTTTCTTTAGTTCCGGGTGACTAAAATTATAAATATTAAAAAATCAACTAAAAAGCAAAAAATAAAAAAAATTTAAAAAATCCAACACATTCGTTAAAGAAAAGCGTGGGGCGAAAACCGTTTATTCGATGAAGACGCCCCACGCTTTTCTTTGACGAATGTGTTGGATTTTTTCATTTTTTTTTATTTTATAATCCCTTTTTTGTACTCAGTTTATTTTTGAATTTCTAAAGTAATTAAATTCAGTAAATTTTTGAAATATGAAGCAGTATCTGATTATCTATAGCTGACATTTCATCACTATCATCACTTGACTGACACAACATTGCAAAAGCACAATCTTTTTGTCGATCAAATTTCATTAAACTACTTCACTTGAGAGTGGTTCTAGCTCGACTGACAGCGCAGGTGACCTCCTTGTTATGTGCTGTCGACATCGACCAAGACGTAACTAGTAGCATCCACCGCGACCTACACCTCCACCTCGACCCACTGGTTCTGTTCTTACCCTTACACTGCCTTTATAAATTCTTCACTTCACCTCATTGTTAATTTGTCGGATTCGCCATATACTATTATTACCGCATCCTGACACTCTATTTGCTTTTTGTACTTGATCTCTTACTTTGTGGAAGTCTTCATAGCTGGACATTACAATTCCAAGGTATTTTCTTTCCATTACTTGTTCAATACTAATACCATCAAATTTTATTTTAGATGTGATTGGTTCTTTGTTGATTACTATTGATTATTTTTCTGAAATGTGATTGTCATATTAAATTATTTTGCTCGTATGTTAAATCTGCGGACTAATTTTTGCAGACTATCTTCATCTTGGGCTATCAATATTGCGTCGTCTGTGTAACAGATTATTTTTACTTTTTTGTTTCATATTGTGTTTCACCTCTTCCTTTATTGATACTTTTTGGTGATTTCATCCATGATAGAATTCAAGGATAGAGGGAACTCAATGAGTCCCGAGTCCTAATAAAAAAACAGCGAAATACGTGGGTTTAAATCTCGACGTCAAACTAAAATGGAAGAAGCACGTTAAAAAGGAAACTGAACAGATGAAGATAAAGTACAAAAATATGTATTGACTAATAGGTAGGTACTCTCAACTTTCCATCCAGAAAAAAGTACTAATTTACCAACAGATATTGAAACCGGTGTGGACCTATGGCCTACAATTATGGGGCTGTACCAAAAAAAGTAATTACCGAAATTTAGAAACGCTCCAGAACCGAATATTAAGGAATATTGTATGTGCTCCTTGGTATGTTCGGAACGACGATTTGCGTAGAGATCTTAAAATCGAATCTATTCCAAATGAAATTAAGAAAGTCGCCAGGAGACATGAAGACAGGCTCCATAAGCATCCCAACCATGAAGCACTTCAGCTCCTTGTCAACGAACCCCAGATGCGAAGGCTCAAGAGGACTAAACCGTTCGAGCTCGTGTAATGTGTGAAGTTGTGCCGGGCTTAGTTAGTGTTGTGCATTGTATTGTAGCCACAACAAATACGTGAGCAATTAGTGAAAAGCAGAGTCAGTGCTGTGCTGTGTAGCCACAACAAAGAAGTGGACATTTCATGTAAAAAAAGCTAGGATGGACCAGGTGACATCTAGTTTACAAACATTTTTAGGGAAATTAGGTTAAAGAAAAAATACTGAATAATCTTGTAGATTAGGTGTATTTATATTGTTTAAATAAAAAAAAAACTTGTTCAGTACTAATACCATCAAATTTTATTTTACATGTGATTGGTTCTTTGTTGATTACTATTGATTATTTTCCTGAAATGTGAAATTATTTTGCTCTTATGTTAAATCTGCGGACTAATCTTTGCAGACTATCTTCATCTTGGGCTATCAATATTGCGTCGTCTGTGTAACAGATTATTTTTACTTTTTTGTTTCATATTGTGTTTCACCTCTTCCTTTATTGATACTTTTTAGTGATTTCATCCATGATGGAATAGGGAACTTGCATAAAATTTTAAATTCGAAAAAAATGTTATAAATGACAACAGAACATAATTTAGAACCTGTATCAAAAATAAAAAAGTTTTGTTTGTTTTTAGTTTGGCCCCTAAAGACGACTAAAAATTCAACCTCTACCAGCCACCCCAAAACGCGTCGTGACGTCACACCGTTGTATGTTTACATTCTACACCAATTGTATATATAATTTTAAATTAGACATTATAAACGTCAGTAAAAAATACAGTTATCTGACGTTAAAAGTGTTTTTGATCGTTTGAACTATTTATAGAAAATTTGTACTTTTACAAAATGGTTTTATTTTCAATAGTAAACCTTCTTTCCTTTCCTTCAAGAACTGTATCAAACTCCAATCTCAACAAACTAGTATATATTATTACAACGACATACGATAAATGTCATTAGAATATAAATATTTTCCTTTATTCCCCGACGACGAGCTGGCCAAATAACCAAGTAGGTGGAGGCCAATAAATTAAAGAAGGAGAAGAAGAATATACCTAATTAAATATAACGCTGTGTCTAGGTACACGCTAACGTGGACGCAAATAAAACAGTTAGAGTGTCAGAGTGTTGGAATTTGTTTAATCGCGTTGTGTTTACACTTTATTTTTAATATTGATTAGTAAGGAGATTTCTTATTTTTTATTTGTTTAGTGTTTGTTTTTAAATTAACTATGCAGTGTGGACAATTATTTAGTTGTTTTAATGAATTTAACAACATTTTAAAACAGTATGAAAAAGTTAACGAGACTATAAATTAATATATATTTTTTTAGTTATAAGTGAAATAGTATTACCGTCCAAAATTAAAATAAAAGGGAGACCTAAAGCTTTCACAATAATAATTAAATTGTTCTGAAGCTATTTCCTTGTGGCATTTTTGTAATCAATTATTCTAAATGGGAACTAAGCCACAATTTAACTAAAAAATGATTTTATTACCGTTTCGACGTCTAAATCGGACGTCGTTTTCAAAATACAAAACATTATTAAATTAAACAAAAATATTGTTGCTTAGTAAAAAATTTTTCTGATAATTTATTTAATCTGACTAATTTTTGTATTTTGAAAATGACATCCGATTTGGACGTCGAAACGTTAATAAAATCTTTTTTTAGTTAAATTGTGGCTTATTTCCCATTTAGAATAGTTGATTATAATAATTAACTTACGTATAAAATTATTTTAATAATATTTTTTACGTGTCATGTCAACTAAATACATTTATTTATTTTGCTAACCTAAATATATACTTTTATACAGGGTGTAACAAAAATACAGGTCGTAAATATAATCACATATTCTGGGACCAAAAATAGTTTGATTGAATCTAACTTACCTTAGTATAAATGTGCATATAAAAAAAGTTACAACCCTTTGAAGTTACAAAATGAAAATCGATTTTTTCCAATATATTGAAAACTATTAGATATTTTTTATTGAAAATGGACATGTGGTATTCTTATGCCAGTAGCATCTTAAGAAAAAATTATAGTAAAATTTGGACACCCCATAAAAATTTTAGGAGGGGTTTTGTTCTTTTAAACCCCCCCCCCCCCAAACTTTTGTGTACGTTCAATTTAAATTATTATTGTAGTACCATTAGTTAAAGACAATGTTCTTAAAACTTTTTTGGCCCTTAGTACTTTTTCTAAATGTCAATTTTTATCAAGATATTTTGAATATTTGTCAGATCCACCACATATTTGTATATGGTTAAGTACGATTATGGAGAATTTGTAATAATGTGAAAATTTATGTATGATTTACATTTTTAGGTATATTTTGAACCATATTAAAAAAGAAGTCACATGTCGATAAAAGGTGCCTTCTCGAAAAAATACAAAGAGGCAAAAAAGTTTTAAAAACACTGTGTTTAACTAATGGCACCGCAGTAATATTTTAATTGGAACGTACACAAACATTTGGGGGGTTTAAAAGAACAAAACCCCCATAAATTTTTTATGTAAACATATTAAAATATAAGCCTCAACTCAATAAAAACTGCCTTATCGAAAAAATACTAAAAGGCAAAAAAGTTTAAGCATATTGAATTTATCTAATGGTACCACAATAATAATTTAATTGAGACGTACACAAAAGTTTGGGGGGGGTTTAAGGTAACAAAACCCCTATAAAATTTTTATGGAGTGCACAAATTTCACTATCATTTTTGTTTAAGATGTTCCTGCCATAAGAATCCCACATGTTCATTTTCAATAAAAAATAGCCAAGGGGCTATAACTTTCTTTATGTGCATATTTGTACTAAGGTAAGTTAGGTTCATTCCAACTATTTTTGGTCCCAGAATATGTGATTTAATGTATGACCTGTATTTTTGTTACACCCTGTATATACATTGATTTATTACAATTAAGTTTGAAACATCTGAATAGTTCTGCTTCCCTTCCCTTAACAAATATTTTTCTATCAAACAAACACTAAACATATCAAAATAGCATGTATAGTATTTTTACTACAAAAACGTTATTACGTAGGTCAAAATTTTTGACGTAAGAGAACTGTCAAAACATTAGAATGTGACTTTTCATATTGCCGTGTTTATAATAAACATAGCAATAATGAAAAGTCACATTCTAATGTTTTGACAGTTCTCTTACGTCAAAAATTTTGACCTACGTAATAACGTTTTTGTAGTAAAAATACTATACCAAAATATACAGTTACTGCACACGCTAAATAATGACGTCACTGGCTTGATGAAGTTTAATTCGCGTGTACCTAACATTTTTATTTGGGTACACGTTAGCGTGTACCTAGACACAGCGAAATATAACCATAATAATAACTAATGTAAAACTATGTGACATCACGGGTCGTTTGAGCTATTTTATACCGCAGAAAACTTTAAATATACAGGGTATTTCATTAATAATTGTCCATATAGTAACTGGAGAAACCTTAGCACGAAATACGAAGATTCAACCTAAAACACTTAAATACAATGTGGGTCCTTACTGAGTTACAGGGTGTTTTATCTAAAAATTTAAACAATATTTTTGCTCAGCATTTTAAAATTATTCGACGTATCCTTGTCATACTTGGCAGAAAGTGTGGCTACTATACACCCTACTAAATTATGATAAACAAATGTTTCTAGCTACTACCATAGACGTACAACAGGGGATAGTGAATGGTTGACCCTTCTCAAATTCTACGCCACTGGAAAAATTACTATTTTAGTACAATTTTTAGATTCTGCAATACTTTATACGTAAATAATATACCTTTCATTGGTACCGATAAAGTCATTAGTTTTCGAGATATTTGAGGTTAAATATGAAACGGCACAATTATTTTGATTAATTAATTTATGATATGCTTCATATCATTAAAATTTAGAAATTATTTGTGCCCATTACGTTAAAACTATTTGGCGTATCTTTATCATACTTGGCAGAAAGTGTAGGTACTGTACACCCTACTAAATTAAGATAAATAAACGTTTCTAGCTACTACCAGAGGCGTACGACAGGGGATAGTGGCTGGTTGACCCTTCCCAAATTCTACGCCACTGACGAAATTGCTATTTTAGTGTAATTTTTTGATTTTCCAATACTTTTTATACAATTAATATACTCTTCATTCGTAACGATAAAATGATCAGTTTTCGAGATATTTAAAATTAAAAATGAAGCGACACAATACATTAATCAAAATAACCGTGTCGTTTCATTTTTAACTTAAAACATCTCGAAAACTAATGACTTTATCGTTACAAATGAAGAGTACATTATTTTCATAGAAAGTATTGGGGAATCCAAAAATTGAACTAAAATAGCAATTCCGCCAGTGGCGTAGAATTTGGAAAGGGTCAACCAGGTAATTTCCCCCGTCGTACGCCTCTGGTAATAGCCAGAAACGTTTGTCTAACATAATTTAGTAGATTGTGCAGTACCTATACTTCCTGCCAAGTATGAAAAGGACACGTCGAATAGTTTAAAAATGCTGAGCAAAAATAGTTCTTAAATTTTTAGATAAAACACCCTGTAACTCAGTAAGGAACCACATTTTATGTAAGCGTTTTAGGTTCAATCTTCATATTTTGTGCTAAGGTTTCTCCAGTTACTATATGGACAATTATTAATGCAACACCCTGTACATATATTTCTAAGTTATTACGAGTTTTTGAAGCGTGAAATTTTGGAAATCTCATTTTTAAACAAAACTGAACATTACTATGTAATAATAAAGAAATGTGCAAGTTCCCTATTCAAGAACACAGGGAACTCAATGAGTCCCGATCGAAATCTAGCCTGTTCTTCGGACTGATAGAAATCGAGTTTTGGTTTCAGTCTCTTTGCCAGTATTCGAGTAAAGAGCTTATATAGGTGGTGGTTTGGGGTAGTAAGTATTATTTAAATAGAGAAAAGGCACCAAATTTGAGACACTTTTTTTTGAAAAACAAATATAAAACAGAATATTCAAAAGTTTTTAAAACATTTATTTAGAAAATTTAAATTTAATGTTTCTAGAACACAACAACAACAAAATAAAGCGAATAAGATGTATATTTTTTCAAAAAAATACATTTAATTTTTTTGCGACATTTAATATTAAAAATAAAAGGTGGCCTAATTTGGGATAGCCAAGTATCCAAACTTGAGACAGTTACCCCAATTTGAGATACTATTCAAAAAAGCCCTTTCCTTCGCAGAAAAGGTAAATAAATGTGTTGGACTTTATTTCTCCACAGTCTTCATGTGCCCACCTGCAAATTGGTAACACTTTGCCCATCGTTCGCCATATCTATCGTCGGAAAATTTGCCGGTGCAAAATAGACATTCCGCGTCGTTTTCACCACTTTCGTCGGACGATAAATCAGTTAATGGAATGTCTTCGCTACTATCTGAGCTTGAACTCAAAGAAACTTTCCGTTTCCTTCTTGATGTTTTGCCTTTTGATGTAGAAGGTTGACCCACGTCTTCATGAAATGCTATTTCTTCTTCGGGCGTTGCTGTTTTTCTGATCTAACACTTTTTGTTGAACTGTTTTTTTCTGGAGATAATCCACAATCCAAGTTTAGCTGGGGTATTTTGTTTGTTTTTTTCTTCTGCAAACTTTGCTCTAATTCTTCTTCGTAGATGTTAGAGTAATTACTGAAGCCTTTCCTGATCTGGCATGTGGTTTTTGAGTGGTGTCTCTCTTGTATGTAGGGATCGGACAGATGTCTTTCGGAGAAACAAGTTGTTGATGAGGTAGTGGTGGACTGGGAGTTCTATATGTTCTCGCATTGGATGATTTGGTTCTATTATTTGTTCGCCCCTTTCGTTTTGGGTTTCCAAGTGTTGTTGAATTTCAAATTCAAAGTCCCTAAAAATATGGCGACAAATCGGGACCAGTCCAGTTTTTCGGAAACCATTGCAAGATATTTCCATCGTTGCAGCTTTTTTAAACGCTTTACAAAAAATACTGGCAACGGCATAAGGCTACACAACACTCAACTGATTTTCTCTAAGCCAGTTTTCTATTTATTGTGCGTAGTAAGTTTTCAGCGGTGCCATAAAAGCAACATCCAACGGTTGCATTTTATGTGTACAATGTGGTGAGAAGCAAAGAATCGTAACATGATTCTGTTTGGCCAAACCTATTAGAGCAGCGTTTCTGGTATGAGAATAGTGACCATCAAGGACGAGAAGAACAGAGTCTGCAGCAGTAAATGTTATGAAGTGTTAAAGCCATCTAGTGAAAATGTTGGTCTGTACCCAATCTGACACATGGCATTCTGCGACTGCTCCAGTAGGAGCTCGTAGCATCAACTCTGTTTTCATATTTTTTCTAGGGAAGATTAATAATGGTGATACGAAAACTCCTGCAGCATTCATACATGTAATAATAGTAATCAGCTTGCCCATTTCTGCTGAAGTAAGTGACGAAACCTGCTTCTTCACTCTCATAGAAATTACTTTGCTATGTTTTGTGCTAAACAATAATTTTAAGACCTGTTTTGTCTACATTGAATTTACGTTGTGCAGGGTTAGTAAGCTTAAGATATTCTGGTTCATACAAGTCAAAGAACTTGGATAAATTTTCAGGAGTAAATAATTATACTCGAGCAGATGACATTCCCTGAGGAGTACGCATTGAGAGCGTCGGATGTATTTTCAGAAAGAGTCTCAACAATTTCTTTCCGGCTGATTTTTTTACTCTGCTAAGTGGATGTGGCATTGAGTTTCGTTTCGTATTGCAAGTGGAAATGCCAGTCATTTCATATCATGAGTTCTTATATATTGAAATAACGTTGCTCCATAGTTAGGGCATACTCAACCAACTCAGTTTCTAAATCCAAAGGAAGAATAGGTCGGCGGCCCATTGATATCCCGACGAGTTCTTCTGGATTCTTGTCTGATTTTACATATCGTTCTAAGGTAACTTTTTGTACTCCAAAAACTTTTGAGGCCTTCAAATAGCCCATCTCTCTATTTCTTAGTGTATTTATGGTCCGTATCATATCATTTGCGTTCTATTTTTTATTTTTTGGCGGCATCTATAAACAAAAAATACCTACATAAAAATAAAAATTTTACACAAGGTCCTAATTTGAGACACTCTCAAATTTGGAACCTACAGGTGTCTCAAATTAGGATTTTTCCGTTAAAAATAAAACGAATTTTTATTAGTTATGTATGTCACACAATTACCGTTTAATTTGCATAAAATGTATTAACTAATATTCAACTAACAAAAAAAAATAATTGGAGTAAATGTAATCATCTTACCTTGATGTATTGTAAGTTTTTATAAATTCTGAAAAAAATTTGTGTATTGTGTAAATCAAATTAACGTCGACAAAACAACAACGATCACTTCTAAGCGCCAACTAAAAGCAGATCTACCACTAACTTCACAGAATGATCAGTTTTCAATATTTTCACTAGATTTCAACCCTTGGTACACAAATAATATACGACGGTGTCTCAAATTAGGCACCTGTCTCAAATTTGGTGCTTTTCCTCTATTATGTTGTATCGAAGGTGACACATGCGCAATGAACAATGACAAGTCAAATGCATACGCTTTTATAGGATGGGTATACTGAAAATTTAATCTCAAATTCATTTTAATAATAATTATTATACTATTCAAAATAATATTCAAAAAGTGTAGTAACACAATAATTAATTTAATCACATAGCAACCTAATTTGTTTCTGTTAGAAAAAAAAAATAATTTGAATATTCTTTTTTTGCCGTGAATGATCATAGAAAAAAATATGTATATGCACTAGAATTTAATTGCCATTGCGGTGTTCATATCCCTTATACACGAAACATAATGAGCATCATTAATAATCCTGTTGCATAATATGCTTATTAGTATATTTTCCAGTTATTTGTGTTTTCACACGTTTTAATAATGTTACTATTGTTTTATTTGTAGAATTGTTAAGGTGATTTTAAAAAACCAAAAATCCAAAAAATATTTTTAAGGTTTTACCCTCTGTCAAGTAAGTCTCTTTGAATTAAAATTTTTAAAATAAACGGTTTATCGATTCTCATTGCATTATATACAAGATAAACACCAGTATAGGAAAAACATATAATAGTAAGTGCAAATCCTAAGTACAGTAGATTAGAAATTTATTTAAACATATTATGCTTATAAAGGTATTTATATTTGAATGAGATTATTACCTCAAACAAGTATCATAACAATACAGTAGGTAAGATAACAATTCGATTGTATTGTTATAGTACGGGAGCAAAGTATGCTAAATGTGCAGTCACTCGAGCGTTATGGGGATCTATTGGGTTGTGAAGAGTAGGTCCTAAAACCAAAAAAAGTTAAGTAGAGTTTTCCATTTTAGTGGGGACTTTCCATTTTTAATTTAATTTTCCATTTCCAACAATGGTTTTTTCCGATTATAAAGCCATCTATCCATAATTCGGAAAAATGTTTCGAATAAAAGTTACTTATTTTTACGTATGTAAACCAAGTCTCCAATAAAAAATGGGGGCTCCTATTTAAGATTTTAAACTAACCCCTCATCCACCTCCGTGGGGGATCGTGTTTGGTGCCATTCGATAGATTTTCCAAAAATATTGAATAAGTGTATTTTACAGTTTTTCGATCTGATGTTCATTTCGCAAAATATCGCGGGATTCGCATTTAAAATATTAAATTTATCCCCACCCCTCTCCGTGGGAAGTCGTGCTTAGTATCGTTCGATAGATTTTAAAAAAATATTGAGCACGTATTTTTTAGTTTTTCGATTTATCATTCATTTCGCGAAATATTCGCTTTTTTCTTGTGAAACTTTGGGACTCACCCATTTCCTTACGCCCGGTTCAAATCGTCAGCTTTTTGAAATATACACTCTTTTGCATGTAGTTAACTTACCTTATCTTAATCTGACAATCTCGAGTTTTTTAAGGATAGATTTTTTTTCGGGTCCCCTTAACGAACTCTCCTGTTAGTCCAGAAAGCCACTGCGCATCCGCTAGGAAAAATTTTCTAATTCGGATTTTTTGCACAGTCTTACTCAAAAAGGATTTCTTTTAACAAATTTGCATGTTGCCAGGACCAAAAGGTGGTCAAAAATTGTTTAAACGTTTTTTTTTTGTTTTTTTCCAACATTATTTTTTTTGCATGGAAAAAGTTTTTTTTAGATTTTTTGGATCATTCTAAACAGAAAAGGTCTTTAGTGACTTTTCTCTAAAAATGATAGTTTTTGACATATCAGCGATTAAAAATTGAAAAATTGCGAAATCGGACATTTTTAACCTTTAAAAACTATGTGAAAACTGAAAATTTTAATGTTGCCAAGGTAGGTAGATATTATTTAAACTTCGATTGATGAAATCCCGAAGAGTTTTTTGCAATACAATATTCAAAACTCCTTTGTTTTTTAATTGTTAATCAAGCGTGCGCGACACTATTTTCCACCGACAGTATGGTGCAAATGAAAGGAATAAATTCGTTATTACGTAAACAGGCGTCTTTAAGGAAAAATCACGAAACAGGTCGATTTTTATTTTTAAGTTATGATATTGTGGCACATATGGTATACTAGTGACGTCATCCATCTGGACGTGATGACGTAATCGATGATTTTTTTAAATGAGAATAGGGGTCGTGTGCTAGCTCATTTGAAAGGTTCTTGAATTCTCTATTTAGTAATATAAACATTTACATAATTATTTATACAGGGTGTCCAAAAAATGTTTATTAAATTAAATTATTTGACAAAAAAAGAAGTAGAAGGACACCCTGTATAAATAATTATGTAAATGTTTAAATTACTGAATAGAGAATTGAAGAACCTTTCAAATGAGCTACCACACGACCCCTATTCTTATTTAAAGAAATCATCGATTACGTCATCACGCCCAGACGGATGACGTCACTAGTATACCATATATGCCTCAATATCATAACTTAAAAATAAAAATCGACCTTTTTCGGGATTTTTCCTTAATGTCGCCCGTTTACGAAATAACGAATTTATTCCTTTCATTTGCACCATACTGTCGGTGGAAAATAGTGTCGCGCACGCTTGATTAGCAATTAAAAAACAAAGGAGTTTTGAATATTGTATTGCAAAAAACTCTTCGGGATTTCATCAATTGCAGTTTAAAGAATATCTACCTACCTTGGCAACATTCAAATTTTCAGTTTTTCACATAGTTTTTGAGGGTTAAAAATGGCCGATTTCGCAATTTTTCAATTTTTAATCGCTTATATGTCAAAAACTATCATTTTTAGAGAAAAGTTACTAAATACCTTTTCTGTTTGGAATGATCCAAAAAACCTAAAAAAACTTTTTTCCATGCAAAAAAAAATTATTTTAGGAAAAAAACAAAAAAAAAACGTTTAAAAAATTTTTGACCACGTTTTGGTCCTGGCAACTGCAAATTTGTTAAAAGGAGTCCTTTATGATCCTTGGGCTCCCTTACCATTATGATACAAATAATTTGACATCTTCAGTATATGATTTATATTCCTTTAATATCTATGTCAGATTATCATAATAAAACAATATTATTAAGTACTCTAGAAAGTAATATTTTTAATGTGTTGGTTTTCTGAGTTTGCATGTCTGTCAACGCCGGAATTTTATTTTTAAGAACTTTTCGTCTCAAGGTAAATAACCAAATTGTACTACTGCTGATCTTTCGACACTTGCTGCGGTAGCGTACATGGATAAATTATTATCTACTTCTTTGTATATATTACAAGAATAAAAAACCGCTAAACGCCGTAAAAATGAGTGGCGCATAGAATATTCCAACTACAAAAGATCTGATATGAATATTACGTGACGCGAAAATGTATCTTTATTTTAATACAAAATAAAATTTTAGTTTTATTTTAAAACATTTTTCCAGAATATTTGCTGAATTTGAATTTTGAAACTATTTTGTGGCGCGTTTACTTCAAATTTAGCAAATATTATGGAAAAATCTTTTAAAATAAAACTAAAATTTTATTTTGCATCAAAATGAAAATACATTTTCGCGCCAAGTAATATTCATATTAGATCTTTTGTAGCTGGAATATTGTTTGCGCCACTTATTTTTACGGCGTTTAACGGTTTTTTATTTTTGTATCAGGAGTTTTTCAAATTTTTTTTATAAATTAAATGTATGAAGTTGAATGCAATTTTTCTCGATTACACGTTAAGCTTTATAAATGGTTGCCTTTGTCACATTATCTCCAAATGATCTAGTGTCCACTAAATAGTGTACACTAGATTTTTTTCTATTCGAATTAGATTGAAAAAAATCTGGGATGGCCGGTTAATGAAATCGGATTGCCCATTGCCAGATCAAATTTAGCGTTGTAACCACTACAACTACATAAACCATTTCGGGAATAATGGTTAATTTTATTATATTTTATAGCTTAATAACTTCTAAACGGATAACCGATTTTAATCACTAAACATGAGTTTGAAACGTATTGAAAAGTAGTATCTAACGCATCTAAGGTCAAGTATGATAACCGAAGCTACTACAGGAATTATTGAGCTTGAAAAACCGTTTTTCAATAGGAAATAGATTTGATCATATTTATGAAGCCTATAACTTAATTATTCGAATTTTCCCGGATATGAGGTATACACCGCCAGATTCGTCTAGAGTCCTTCTACAAACGCTCAGTTATTGGCGCAATTCGTAGGTTGAAATTTTGAGTAATTGTCGAAAAACAACAATTTTCAAAGTTTAGTTTTTCAGTTTTTCGGCCATGCTGAGCCGTGTGTATGTCTGATCCTGACGGCCTAAACACCATTTGAAATCTTAACTCAACACTATTGATTTGGTGTATTTGCGGTTCTCCTGTCTCTTCTTAAACCGAAGAAATATATCCCCAAAAAAATATGCCGTTTTATACCTACCAATTCCTATTTATAGCTGGCTTATTGGTGGTCAAAAGTAACAAACGACACCGGTTCTAAATCGGCCCTGACTCCCTCTTCAAACACTGAAAAAAAATTCAGATCTGATAAACTTTCCACATACATACAAACATATCCACAAACATTTTTCCATTATTAATTAAAAATTGATTCATACTTCTGAGCTCGGTAACTTTTGAATGGTATAACCGATTTTTAAAATTAAACATGCGTTGGAAAGGTACTGACCAGTACTATCAGAGGATACAAAGATCGGAGTTATATTTTTGAGAGTTTTGGGGACGAGAACGAAAAACAGACTCTAAATTGGAAGGGCCATAAAATCCACACCCTTCGACCAAAATGGACAGTTGATATATAAATCGACTAGTCTTTTCCTAAATTATAAGATGGAATTTGGCCCAATGTTCAATTCAGTCAGGTTTAGAAAATCGAAAATTTCGTGTATATATAGTGTCGCATGTAGGGGTATGTAGGGGTGTTGTGCGCCACTGGCGAGAACTGCCGTTCTCTGGTAATTTTGCATTTTGATTGGGTATGTATTTCACTGGATACTACCATTTCCAGATAAATAATTATTGACCCTTTTTGTTGTACGTTATTTTCGATTGGGAGTTTACATCGTACCTACTCGTCGTTTCTTCCCAGCCTTCTATCATCCATTCTTGAACGTACGCATCTGCCAACTCTTTCCATCCGTTTCTATTCTGAGTAACATATTTCCAATTTGTTACCGCTATGTTTTGATATTATCTACCCATCTCATCTGTGGTCTTCCTCTTGGACTTCTATCTTTGTAAGGTCTCCAATGTTGTATTGTGGAGTTCCAACATTGGCCTTTTTTTATAGCAGTGTTGCCTGAAAAGCTCCATTTAAGTTTGGCAATTTTTTTTTGTTATGTTCTTGGCTTTTGTTTTTGATCTTATCCAGTCGTTACTCTTTCCATTGGCCTTTCTGTTACGGCTAGTTTTTATATGTTTGTCTTGATTAGAGTCCAGGTTTGAAATCCACATGTCATGATAGGAAGGATGCACTGGATGAACACTTTGTTTCTCAAGTATTGGGGTATTTTTCAGATCTAAAGTATTCAATTAAGTTTTACAAATCCTGCCCATGCCAGTCTTGCTGTTCTATATAGTGATTTCCGTAGTTTGGTTCGTTGTAAAGTTTCAGAATTTTGGCCTAGATAGATATATTCCTGGACTTACTCTATCCCACTGCTATCTAGTTATACGTCTGGGGCTGTCTGTGTTTGTCATTGTTTTTTAATGTTGTTCTGAAGTTATTACTTGTGGTATTTTCATAATCAACTATTTTTCAATGGGAGATAAGCCAACATTTTACCAAAAAAATGATTTTAATAACGTTTCGACGCCTAAGTCGGGCGTCGTTGTCAAATTACAAAATAATACTAAATTAAACAAACATGCTGTTGCTTAGTAAAAATTCTTCTAATAATTTATGTAATCTGACTCATTTATATCGCCAATTCAGACATGTATTTTACATTTTAAAGTAGAAGACTTTAAAATGATATTGCCAATATTTATGAGTTGCGTTCCTGGGACGACTTTACTAAAAGATAGTTCATTTGATTACATGAAATAAACACAACTCAATATAACATCAAAAATAATCAGCATTTCTTAAGGATTTCAAAACGTAAAAAATATACAAGGTGTTCCATTTGAAATAAGAAATTTAATTGGATTTTCAGAAAAACGGAAGATCTGACAACAATGTAATTATCACTATAATATCGACCGCATTAGAAAACCCCTACCCACCAAAATCTATAAAAATCGTGCAAGCCGTTTTCGACATCATTGAGGGTTTCCATACATAAAACACACTCTGTATATTTAAATCGTCATAATATATTTGTTTTAAATTATTATATTCGTATCATCCTTTACTATTATAGTATGGTATAGTTAGACCCAAACCCAGACATCCAAAGTGAAAGTTATCCTCCAACACCAAATTGTTCTATATCGTCCACATAATGTTCAGAAAAAAGTCACACCATTTTTAGCGTCGGGTTTGGGGGGGGGGGGGGGGGGGAGAAATCTGCAAATTCGTAGTTTTTTACGCTTTTCGTCAATATTTCTAAAAATAAGTGGTATAGCATGAACAACCCTCTACACAAAATTGTTCTACATTAAATAAAAAAGGCCCTATGCATAACCCTTATAAAATGAACGGTTCCAAAGTTACGGAGGTAGTATAGTATAATTGGTCCAAAAAAAGGCCCAACCCAGACATCCAAAGTAAAAGTTTTCCTTCAACACCAAATTGTTCTATATGGTCCACATATTGTTCAGTAAAAAGTTACAGCATTTTGAGCGTCCGGTTTGGGGGGAGATGGTAGAGAAGTCGGTAAATTAGTAGTTTTTTTAGGTTTTTCGTCAATATTTTTTAAACTATGCTTTAGCGTAGGGAATGTTCTATAGAAAAATGTTCTACATAAAATTTAAAACAAAAAAGGTTCTGTACATAATTGGTATAAAATCAACGGTTCCAGAGTTACGGAGGGTGAAAAGTGGAGGTTTTCGATACTTTTTATATTTACCGATTTATCCCCCCTCTCTCCCCCCAAACCCTACGCTCAAAATGGTGTGACTTTTTTCTGAACATTATGTGGACCATATAGAACAATTTGGTGTTGGAGGATAACTTTCACTTTGGATGTCTGGGTTTTTGGTATAGTTATATCATAAATGTTGCCCCAAAAATATAAAAAGTATCGAAAACCTCGAATTTTACCCTCCGTAACTCTGGAACCGTTGATTTTATAATAATTATATATCAAACATTTTTTGTTTTAAATTTCATGTAGAACATTTTTGTATACAACTTTGTTTACGCTAAAGCATAGTTTTAGAAATATTGACGAAAAACTTAAAAAAACTACTAATTTACCGGTTTCTCTCCCATCTCCCTCCCAAACCGGACGCTCAAAATGGTGTAACTTTTTACTGAACAATATGTGGACCATATAGAACATTTTGGTGTTGGAGGAAAACTTTTATTTTGGATGTTTGGGTTAGGCCTTTTTTTGGATCAGTTATACTATACTACCTCCGTAACTTTGGAATCATTCATTTTAGAAAGATTATGCATAGGACCTTTTTCATTTCAAATTTAATGTAGAACAATTTTGTATATAAGGTTGTTCATGCAAAACCGCATAGTTTTAGAAATGTTGGCGAAAAACTTAAAAAACTACGAATTTACCGATTTCTCCCCCCTCTCCCCCCCAAACCCGACGCTCAAAATGGTGTGACTTTTTTCTGGACATTGTGTGGACCATATAGAACAATTTGGTGTTGAAGGATAACTTTCACTTTGGATGTCTGGGTTATGCCATCTTTTGGATCAACTATTATACTATTACTTTATTTGTTAAAATAATATGGTTATTTATAAAAATCAAATTAAAATCCAAGCCAATAATTACATTCTTTAAAAACCACTGCTGCAAAGAGATAATAAATAGGTTTTAATAGCAGTAGCTTTATTTATAAAAATCTTATTGACTTCTTCCTATTACTGTATATAAATAATGACTTTATTAAGATTTATTGCTGTAAAATTATAAGTTTTATTACGCTTTTAGCCGTAAAACGATAATCTTTTAGACAGAGAGCTGGAGCCGAAAAATCATCGTCACAAGTAATATACAGTTTTTCCTGTGAAATGCGGCCATTATACAGGGTGTTTCATTAATAATTGTCCATATAGTATCTGGAGAAACCTTAGCACAAAATACGAAGATTTAACCTAAAACACTTAAATAAAATGTTGTTCCTTACTGAGTTACAGGGTGTTTTATCTAAAAATTTAAAAACTATTTTTGCTCAGCATTTTAAAACTGTTCGACGTATCCTTTTCATACTTGGTAGAAAGTGCGGCTACTAGACACCCTACTAAATTATGATAAACAAACGTTTCTAGCTACTCCCAGAGGCGTACGACAGGGGATGGTGGATGGTTGACCCTTCTCAAATTCTACGCCACTGGAGGAATTACTATTTTAGTGCCATTTTTAGATTTTACAGCACTTTCTACGTAAAAAATATACTCTTCGTTGATAACGATAAAGTGATTAGTTTTCGAGATATTTGAAGTTAAATATGGAACTGCACAGTTATTTTGATTAATTTATGATATGATTCATATGATTAAAATTTAAAAATTATTTGTACCCAGTACTTTAAAGCTATTTGGCGTATCCTTATCATACTTGGCAGACAGTGTAGGTACTGGACACCCTACTAAATTAAGATAAATAAACGTTTCTAGCTACTACCAGAGGCGTACGACAGGGGATAGTGACTGGTTGACTCTTCCCAAATTCTACGCCACTGACGAAATTGATATTTTAGTGTAATTTTTTTTATTTTGTAATACTTTTTATGTAAATAATATACTCTTCATTCGTAACGATAAAATGATTAGTTTTCGAGATATTTGAAATTAAAAATGAAGCGACACAACACACTGATCAAAATAACCGTGTCGTTTCATTTTTAGAATAGAATAGAATAGAAATATGCTTTATTGTCATGAAAAATTGTACAATTTTATCGACAAAGCTTATAAAAAGTCATGAAAACAAAACAATAACAATTCAATTTACTAAAATTACATAAATCATCAATATATTTACAATAATAACAATAATAATGAAGTTAAACAGAAGTAATCAATTGCAAAATTTAAGTAAATTGCAAATGCATAGTCTACCTAGTAATTAATAAGTTTAAAAGTTAAGCTGCTGCATATGACATCCAAATATAGACAAAAAAAAAAAAGAATGTGTGTGTACTATGTACGCACGTAAGAAGATATTCTTCTATTATATAATAGGTAATTTAAACGAAGTAAATATACTTAAAAGGTTATTTGTATTTTATTTAAAAATCAAACTAACTTTCTTATCTACCACTTTCAAAATTTTTTTATTAAAACAACCAAAAATAAAACAAAAATATGAATCGGCCGGGAATTGAACCCGCAACCTTCCAATCTCAGTGCTAACGCATTTCTAACTACTCCATCGAGGCACTAGAAAAACACATGTAAGTTTCGGATATAACTACACAACACGGCACACGACATATAGTGTAAAAATGTTATGCTTACATAATATTTTATTAATCCAAAAACACAAGAATTATAATAAATAATACATTTCCTAAAACCACTAATATATTCTTTTAATGACTTATTTGCACGGTTACAGATACATACATACATACCTATCTTGAAAGATTAGCAATGAGCAATGAATGTCAAAACTACATACTGTCAGTGTGCGCAGGCGCGCGGTAAATGTACAATTTTACCCTCAATCGATTCGCCGCTAAAGAAGAATATCTTCAAAAAAATGATAATAAAAATAATACTTGTGCAAAGGGTACTGTAATTTCTTAGTTATTGATTAAGAAAATCTTCTACTGAATAATATGGTCTTTCAGATAGGTAGGCTTTTGTCAGTTTACGGAATTTGGGGAAAGATGCTGCAGATTTAAGTTGTAGAGGGAGATGATTGTAAAGTTTTTTTGCGGAATATAATATAGATTTCTTTACTAACTCAGAGGACGGGGTCGGCATATAGACGTCAAAGATAGAATTTCTCGTGAAGTAGTCATGATTAGGTCTTGGTTGAAAGACATGTAGATGTTTACGAATTAAGCAAACAGTTTCTAAAATATACAAAGATGGAAGGGTTAAAATTCTGTGATCTTTGAAGTAACTTCTGCAATGTATTGTTCTTCTGAGGCCAAACAGATATCTAATTGCTCTTTTTTGTAATTTGAAAATAACATCGAATTGGGCAGCTGTACCAGAACCCCAAAAAGGAAGACCATAACGAAGATGTGTCTCGAACAAAGAAAAATATGTTATTTTGGAAGATGCTAAATTGAGTTCATTCGAAACAGATCTTATAGCATAGCAAGCTGAGGATAATTTCTTCCTTAACAAATCGATATGGTGGGACCATTTAAGGTTGCTGTCTAAAAAAAATACCAAGAAATTTTACAGAATCAACGGTACTGATCTGGCTGTTATTAAGAGGTAAGGGTTGAAGGACTCCTTTATAAGACAATGCTACTGTTTTATCTACGTTAAACGAGAGTAAATTAGAGTCAGACCAGGTTTTTATTGTAAGTAGATCAGAAGTTATAGTAGCATGAAGAGTTGCAATATTTGAGTTGCTCCAAGTGATACTGGTATCATCAGCAAAAAGAAAGATTTTTCCATCGATTTTTAAACTAGTGATGTCATTAATAAAGATAAGAAAAAGTAGAGGACCCAATACTGAACCTTGAGGTACCCCACATACAATGTTTTTGAGACTAGAGTCTGTATCATTTGCTCTAACCAGTTGTTTCCTATCATCCAAGTAAGATTGGAACCAATTTAAAGAAATACCTCGAATTCCGTAAAAATTTAGTTTTCTTATCAAAATGTTATGATTTACACAATCAAAAGCTTTGGCGTAGTCACAAAAACGGTGGCAGTGTGAAGATTATTGTTCTGTGCTTGATAAACCTCATGTAGTACAGAAAAGATGGCATCAGTGGTGCATTTATTATTTAAAAAGCCGAACTGATTTTGGGAAAAAATGTTGTTTTCAACTAGAAAGGACGTAAGTCGGGCTTTTATGAGTCTCTCAATAATTTTGGAGAGTACCGGTAGTAGTGCAATAGGTCTATAATTGCAGGTATTAGATATTTCACCACCCTTATAAAGAGGAATAATGATGGCTGTCTTCAGCCACTCTGGAAATTTACCTTTCTCAAAGGAATCATTAATTAGTGAGATGACGACTTCTAACACATTTTCTGGGAGATTAGAAAATTTTTTATCGATAGACCATCAGTACTACAGGAGGATTTGCTTTTGATACTATTGATTGTTTGGATCAGTTCAGATTTATCGACTGGTTTTATAAAGAATGAATTCGAGACCTTTCTTGAATTAGAAAGATAAGCAATGGGATCTTGTTGTGGCAAAATAGTTGATGTAATATTTTTACTCACATTAACAAAGTATTCATTTAGATTTTCAGGGTCTGGAAGGGAAATTGTTTTAGCAGTGTGGGTTTTATTTCGAAGATCGTTTATTATGTTTTATTATGTTTTATGTATTATATTTTTAACTTCAAATATCTCGAAAACTAATGACTTTATCGTTACGAATTAGGAGTATATTATTTTCATAGAAAGTATTGAAGAATCCAAAAATTGAACTAAAATAGCAATTTCGCCAGTGGCGTAGAATTTGGAAAGGGTCGACCATTTACTTTCTCCCGTCGTACGCCTCTGGTAATAGCCATAAACGCTTGTTTAACATAATTTAGTAGTTTGTATAGTACCTATACTTCCTGCCAAGTATGAAAAGGATACGTGGAATAGTTTTAAAATGCTGAGCAAAAATAGTTTTTAAATTTTTAGATAAAACATCCTGTAACTCAGTAAGGAACCACATTTTTTTTAAGTGTTTTAGGTTAAATCTTCGTATTTTGTGCTAAGGTTTCTCCAATTACTATATGGACAATTATTAATGAAACACCCTGTATATGTATTATATTGATAATTAGGATTCCGTGCAGGCTGACACCGCAGTGGATACAGGAAGTAGCAATAAGGAGCGAAGATGGAAAATTTTCGGAGAAAAAATCGTCATCGATAATATGCTTAAAAATGTTCCCGATTGAAGGTCTTAAACCCAATTAAACAAAATCCAAAAGACCTAAGTGGATACAAAAGGGCCAGCGGATAAGGATAAAGATGGGGAAATTTTTGGGAAAAAATCGTCATCAATGGCGACCCTCAGTATCTGGGCATATTCCGTTTAAATTGATAGAAAAAATTTTTAGTATTATTGTATCTATTGTGTTTTAACTGTGTAATATCACTGTGTTTTAACTTACACATTTTTCTAATATTTAATTTTTTTTGCAGTTTTTAATTCTGTTTCAGTAAATAATTTTATAACAGTATCTGTATCAACTGTACAATTTATTTTAAGCATGCACGTGTATTCATTTGTCATGTTGAAAAGCGTTTGAGAAAGTATACAATAGCGTTGTAGGAAGCACAATATTTAGGAGCACATTCCTGATGATGAACGAACGCGCGCTTTTCCAAGTTAAACACTTTGAATCATGTGAACATTTTTTTGAATTAAAAAAAATATTATGTGTTACTTTATAATAATATAATAGGCCTGGATCCCGCTTGCCAAATAAAGGTTATTAACCCGCCGTTACACGCGTCTTCTATTGTGACGTGGTTGCACGCGTATGAGCGTCGCCCTCACCTACACCAATTCGACTTATTTCGAGGAAGAATGAATGTCAACATGTATAAATATAAAATGGGTTGTACTCATATATTATAGAAAGTCTCGTAAACCATTTTTTTTTAATTTAACAAAACAAAAGTAAAAATAATATACATAGATCAAAAGCAAGTTTGCTTAATTTTCAATTTCAGCAAGCCACTGAAAAAATTAACGTTCTTTACTCGAATTCATTTTACTAAAAATACAAATTAAAATTAACAACTGTTCTGAAGCTATTTCTTTGTGGCATTTATGTAATTAACTATTAATATTTTGTATTTTGATAACGACGTCCGAGGTGGAATTCGAAACGTCAATAAAATCAATTTTTCAAGTTAAATTGTGGCTTATTTCCCAATTAGAATAGGTAAATGTAAAAATGGGTTCTTAACCAGTGGCGCACCTAGAATTTTCCTCTGGGGGGGGGAGGGGGGTTTGCTTGGGCACCGAAAGTTTTTTGTATTATTTGTGAAAGACAAGTTACATTTTCCTACTTTCTTTTATATATATTTCTATATGCTCTGGGTGGGATTTTAACCCCCAAACCCCCCGCTCGGTGTGCCACTGTTCCTAACCTAATCCAAACAATAATATTTTAATTAAACCTACCTAAATATTAAATAAAAACCTAAAAGTTTCTTTGAGATCACAGAAACGTGATTGCACGCGCAGTGAGGAATTCCCTCACTTGAAGAGGGATGTCTCTTCTTTCAATTATCACACAGCACACTGACCGCCTGAAATATTCTATAACTTTTTCATACCCTCTCATGAACCATGCTAAAGGCATTCCTGGGTGCTTAAGGTTATCGTATTAGTTTACACAATTTCATTGGTTATAAACAAATATGGTGAGGGATTCCCTCATAGCGCGTGTAATGGCGGGTTAATAGCAACCTGAAAATTTGTCAGTAGCTTAAGGGTGTTTAGTCGGACAAACTTTGATGTACGGGAACCCTGGAACAGGGAAATTTTAATTATGGAACAGGTTACAGGTAATATTAAACGGGAAATATTAAACTAAATTAAATTGTGAAAACGATATTGGAAAAAAAGCGGTAGGACGCTACTATTAAAAGAAAAAACGTTTAATTTTGATGAGTGGTTCCTGAAATACAACCGGTTAAACTTGACCGGCATTTACAGCAAAGATATAAACAATGGCATCATAATTGTCGAACGATCACCTTTTTATTTTTATCCTCTTTCTTCACACCAATTTTTATATCTTTAGAATAATCATAACATATATTACTATAATAAAAACTATCGATATTACGAGTGAAAATTGTCAAAAATAGCAAAATTACAATTAAAAATTAGGTTGGAGAAAATGTAATCTCAAAATTGAAAATCGGTATACGTTAAAAAAATGCATTTTCTCGGCTTCCCATGAAGTAATTTTCTTCATTCTTTTTTTATTCCCAAGTAACTCGAGTAGAGCCATCTAACTAAAGCATTACTAAATGTCAAAATTGCTTTTGTTTTGTTATAATAGATTAATTTATTTATAAGAAAAGAAAACTACATACTTTTTCCAGTTGTAGATTTTTAGTCCAAGAGTACCTTTTAACGTTAAAAACACAATTATTCTCATTTGAAAGCTGTATAATTATTTAAACAACCTTCATTTAAACAAATTAAAATTTTTCTTATAATAAATAAATTAATTTATTATAACAAAACAAAAGCAACTTTGACATTATTTAATAATGCGTTATTTAGGAGGCTCTACTCGAGTTACTTGAGAACAAAAAAAGAATGAAGAAAATTGCTCCATGGGAAGCCGAAAAAATGCATTTTTTAACGTATACCGATTTTGAACTTTGAGATTACATTTTCTCCAACCTAATTTTTGATTGGAATTTTGCTATTTTTGGCAATTTTCACTTGTAATATCGATAGTTTTTATTATAATAATATATTTTATGATTACTTTAAGGATATTAACATTGGTGTGAAGAAAGAGGATAATTTATTTTTAATGGGATATAAGCCACAATTTTACCAAAAAAATGATTTTATTAAAGTTTCGAAGCCCAAATCGGGTTTCGTTGTCAAAATACAAAATACTACTAAAATAAACAAAAATGTTGTTGCTAAGTAAAAAAATTTTTCTAATAATTTATTTAATCTGACTCATTTATATTGGCAATTCAGACGTATATTATACATTTTAAAGTAGAAGACTTTAAAATGATATCGCCAATATTTATGATGATATCGCCAATATTTATGAGTTGCGTTCCTGGGACGACTTTACTAAAAGATAGTTCATTCGATTACATGAAATCAATCCTAACTCAAGAATATCCGTCACAAAAAAATCATAGCATGTGATCTGTCTTTAAAAAGACAACCAAATGCAACGATGACAGTAAAATTCTCTCTTTAGAGATTCCATAGTAAATCACGAGGGAAAACCAGGAAAAAACCTCGTGATACTATCCTGGTTTTCCCTCGTGATTTACTATGGAATCTCTAACGTTTAAATTCTCTATATTAAAAAAAGTGCTACTACAATATGCGGTCTACCTCGAGAGTGCGATCTACCTGAAGGATTTGCACAAAATAGTGAAGTGCAAGAAAATTTTTGTAGAAAAAATATTTATTCACATAATAGTAAATAGTATATCTGAAAGTTTTGGTTGACTTGATTCCACACTTCGCGTATTACTGCTAATTTGTCGTTCCTTCTTCGTTCAGACCCTGTGTTCTTATCGTCAAATCGAACAAATTTTAGCAAATTTTTGAATCGTTTCAATCCCATGGTAGCTTTAAATATAGTAGGTCCATAAAAGTTACCCCAAATTATATCTACATTATGAACGTTGGCACTCAGGTGCCCTGCAGTTAGTAGCAGTCCAATAAAGGCATATAGATCTGTAGCGTCGCAATATCTCCAGTTCTCTATCCCCAGGACTCTTTCGGCTTCTTTATTTGTACACTTCACTAATTCGTTCACAATTTTTTGGTCCACAAACAAACAAAAGGAATCAACAGGATCATCTACACTTTGAAGAGGGGCTAACATTACTTTGTGCACTTTGCTTTTTATTATGTCGCAGGATCGCATACGTCCTGTCGGTTGTGGTTGACTCTTCCAGTTAATTCCATCCTTAGTTTCAACAATTATACACTCTGAAATCTGGGAACTTGTAGCTACACATTCTTCTTCATTATCACTCAATACTACTTGCTGATCATTAGAAAGCGGAATATATGCAAAGTGCATATAGATGCATATATTGCACATTTTCAGACAACAAACACAACATTGCATATTTAAGCTAAACACGATTTATTTTGCATATTTTAAAAATAAATTATATAAAAGTTTAAAATTTTCCTCTCTTAGTTGGAATTTTATAACTTCGATAGGAACGAGCTCGTTATTTATCTATCTATCGCTCATCTGGACTTTCCCATTACTACCTGAATTTAACAATTATGGGTGTTCCCAGAAAAATATTATTTTATTAGCGTAGCAAGTCGTAGGTACCTACCTGCTTTTAAGGGTCTAATAATTATTTTGTCAGTTTCCGGCCAACATTTGTTTAAAGTAAACGTTGTACCGTATTTAGTGTTTTTGAAGTGATTGGTATATATTACATTTAAATATGTCTACCATTCAAAAAAGTGCTTGGATAAAGTGTTTTCCCGAGTTAAAGCTAAGTGGAGACAAAGTATTTTGCAAGGCCTGTTCCAAAATCGTAAGTTACATTCATTTTCACATTTCATTTTTTAAATGAGGAACTGACAAACAAAAGCATCATGTCTCACAAAAGAAATTTTTCTAGAAAGAGTGTTTTTATTCGACAAATTCGTTTTTACTTCTATAAAGACGGACATAGAGAGAAGCATCAAAATACAAAAATCCATCAAATTGTACACAATTCCGCTTTTGTTCTTCAGCTTAAGTAACGTACTTTATTCTTTAAGTAACGTACAAATTGCTAAAGAACTTATGTTCATAAAAGTTAATTTTAGTTTTTTACCAGATCTAATAAAGTCATTAGAACAAAGGAATTTACAATTAAGTGATTCGGTTAATTTTGTTAACACTTTTTCTGCTCATTGTCAAAAAATTCCCGGATATACAGGGATTACAATTAGAAATAAATTAAAAATGTTTTAGAAAAAAATGAGGGCTTCGATTGTTTGAGGAAAGTTGTACGTATTTTTGAAGGCAACTTTTCTGAAGATCTTACGACTTAATATATTGTTTTTTATTTTTGAGTATTTTTAATATGCATATTTAGACAAATTTAGAAAAAATACCTGCATATTTGTAGTAAAAGTAATGCATATATATGCGCATATTTTTTTAATGTTGTGTTGCATATATTCCGCCCTCTACTGATCATCCTCTTTACTTGCTTCCGAAAGATGATCTTCAATTTCAGAGTCACTTTCAATGCCACCTACTTCAGGAGATTCTTCATCATCGGAATCCCATAAATTATTAGCAATATCTTGCAGTTCCGCAGCTGATAATGATTTTCGGGACATTTTATTCGCACTATCTACTTTCATTGTAATTCAATATAATTTTAGGAGCTTAGTTGTCGACACTAACATCGATATCAAACGACTGATAGCAGATGCATTGTTTATTTCAAAATATGTATAGGTACCTACCTAACAATAATATTGCATTCCAACAATGATTATAAGTTTTAAAATTCATTTAGAATAGAGATATAACACCAATTGTAAGAATATATTTGATCACATCAAAGAGATGTCTACATTGTTACACGTTTAGACTTTATTATTAGATTTCCGGAATCATAAAAGTCGTTTAGATAATCCACAAAAACATTATCTAACTGCCAGATCAACTTCTGTAACAGAGATTTAGACTTTAGGTATAAATACAAATAGGGTTCGACGGACCCGTGTTGCCCCTTTACCTGACAAAATTCTTTCGACGCAATAATTTCAAAAATGATAATGAATATTTTGAATAACTCATAACTATGTTGAAGGAAACATACTTCTAAACAAATTCAGTGACGCATAAAATTCAATAAAATATTTTTTATCAGTTTATGATAAAAGAAATGGCGTCTCGGGCCCGTTGGACCCACCTTGCCCGGATAAGGGTTAATAGGTATATTATGGATATTTTCTTAAACGTGACAGTTGTCACAACTAGGAAACTGGTTGCCATTAAACAGAAACAATCTACTTAAAAAAATTCTATCGGTAATTTTCTACAGTAGATAATTCTCAGTATAATTTTAATCTGATTGGACAGAATTAAACAAGTGATCAATTATCTTACTATAGGATTGGAAGTTAAAATCATCAAAAAATAATCAGTATAACTTCCACATTAAAAAACTCCATATTATTTACGACGATGATTTTTGGCTCCAGCTCTTTGTCTATATATATTGACCTACTCTCCGACCACTGTGCGCTTCATAGTCGGATGGTAAACATCTAATTAATGTTCTTACAATTCGTCCAAATGATTTAACGGTAAACTAACTTTTTGGAACGCAGCATGTATATCCTCAAGAGCGCGTCTTTTGATTTATTCTCAAAACGCGGTCGAGGCACATACATACATGCACTATCGACATACCCGTAGATTTATTGATAAGACGGCTTATCGCTTAAATTTTAAAATTGGACCATTGTGCGGGGGTTTCGGATTTTGATAGTGGTCATGAACCTAAAACTGGTAATTTTTTAGATATGGATCAGTCGAGGAGCTCGTGAAATTCTAGTCAGGGAAACTGTGTCCGATCAGGAAGAAAGTCGCAGTGGTTATCAAGAAATCACACAAGTAATATTCAAAATATTGTAGACTTTTTAGAACGAGTAAAATAACCTAGAAAAAATGGAAAACTCTACAAATATTTTTGACGAACTGCACAAAGTGATAAACGTGCATGAAGGTGAGTACTTTTTAAGTTTATATTATTTACTAATTTGAAAACTTTGAAAATATTCATCTAAATTCTCTTTTGTATTACACAGTAAGGTCTCTTCTTTGTCTATTTTTATTTTTAATTAGTTTAATATACCTTTACACTATATCTTTACTTTTTATGTAGAAATTATAGAAAACGATTTTCGGAGTAAAAATCTCTAAATCAACTATAACATATTTTCAACTGAGGCCATGAGAGCCAGAGTGGCCTAACTGATTTGAACATAACTTTACATAATCAAAAAATAATAATCAGAAGCTTTAGTATAAACAATATCCTATTAGGCCAGGGTAATAAGACAAAAATATACCCTGTTCGTGACACTTTAGCAGCCAGGGTACTGAAGCGTTTTTTCGACAGGTAATACCTATAGAAACAAATTATAACTATTTCCTGCGTAGGATCTGGCGGCGATTTTTATTTATAAACAATTAACTGTCAAAAAATGGCATTTTTCCCTTTTTTCAAATCAACGGTAAAGAGTGAAACTTATGATTTTTTTAGTACAAATATCTTCGAGATTATGGAAAAAGCTTTAAAATGACGTATTACAAAGTTTGATATACTCATTTTTATGAAAAAGCTTTAAAATGACGTATTAGAAAGTTTGATATACTCATTTTTATGGTTAATATAATTGCGAAAAAAGGTCGGAATTGCAAAAAAAATATTTTCTCAATAAATTTGAAATTTTTGTTAAATGAGGGTTCTTTGGTGCTTAATACGTGATAAAAATTTCAAAGCGATTCATTCAATTATTTAAATTTTATTCAAATTGTTTATTCCAGAGAGCATTTTTTTTTGCAATAACATAAGTCAGAAAAAAATTACCTTAGAACTATTCCACAAGTGTCAAATGAAAGAGCATGGGCTACACTTTTAACATGGTTTAAAAAGCGAATAAAAAATGCATTTATTAGTAATAAATAATTATGCAAAAGTATCGTCAATTTCTCTTTATAAACTTTTTGAATAACTTTTTCCAAAAAAAAAAAAACTTTTTTACCCTGTTTTAAGTGCACAATTACCAAGTAATGTTATCTATATCATAATTGATAAAAAATTGTAATAAATATGTATAATTTCTTATATAACAAAATAAAAAGATTGTAAGGAAAGATTTACGATATTTTTGCATAATTATTTACTACTAATAAATGCATTTTTATTCAATTTTTTTATCCAAGTTGAATATATAGCTCATGCTCTTTCATTTGACACCGGTGGAATGGTTCTAATGTCATTTTCTTCTGACTTATGTTATTGCAAAAAAATGCTCTCTGGGAAAAACAATTTGAATAAAATTTAAACAATTGAATGAATCGCTTTGAAATTTTTATCGCATATTAAGCACCAAAGAACCCTTATTTGACAAACATTTCAAAGCTGTACACTAATTTTTGCAACAGTTATTGCGAAAATAATTTTTTTTGCAATTCCGACCTTTTTTTGCAATAATTATATTAACAATAAATGGGTATATCAAATTTTGTAATACGTCATTTTAAAGCTTTTTCCATAATCTCGAAGATATTTTTGTACTAAAAAAACCATAAGTTTCTCTGTTTTCCATTGATTTGAAAATAAAGTGAAAAATGCCATTTTTTGACACTTAATTGTTTATAAATAAAAATGGCCGCCAGATCCTACGCAGGATCTACTTACAATTTACTCTTATAGGTGTTACCTGTCGAAAAAACGCTTGTACCCTGGCTGTTCAGGTGTCATGGAAAACATCTTATTACCCTGGACTAGATTGTTTTATGTTGACCAAAGATCATTATTAGTCAACATACAATTACTAAAACAATCGGACATTGTTAGCTTCTGATCATTTTCTTTGATTATGTAAAGTAATATCCAAAGCACTTATGCCACTCTGGCTCTCATGGCCACAATTTAGATTGTATTTATTTAAATATATATTTTAGATAACAGTAATACCACAAGAAAAGTCATAGTTTTCATAGTTTTAGTATTAGAAGAAGTGGATTATATTAGCAACTTTCACGTCTTTACGAAAGTATTTTTTCCTTTTTTTTAATGGTTAAACAAATTCGCTAGTAAAAAAAATTAATTAATTTAGTAATTGTCACTGATTGCCTTAAGGGGATCGGTACATAGTTTCAGCTCCAATGATATTTAAATGGGATTCATTCTTTTTCGAATCCTGAGAAAACTAATAAGTACTTTTGAAAAATTTAAACGCAGAATGAAAGAATACGTTCTTATGAAGGGCAAAAAGTACCTGAAAACTTCTATAATGTTTATTTTTATAAGTTACAGGGGTGAAAAACTGGGATAAAATGTAGTGAGATTTTTAATTTCAAATATTTTATCCAAAAGAAACTTTTTATTCATTCTAAGGGACTTTCGGCCCTCGATAATAATTTAGTCTTTCATTCTACGTTTAAATTTTTAAAAAATATTTATTAGTTTTTTCAAGAGTCAAAAAAAATGGACACCATGTCCGTGGTGATATTTTCCAAATCGAACATTCGCTATCTTTGTCATACGACGCACTGAGTTGAATAGAATATGCTGACAAGACAGTGACAATTTTAAATATTTGACATGATATCGGGAATATTTTGAGTGGTTGATTAAATAATATTGATAGTGTATTTGATAAATAATTAAGTTAAGACGTGAACTTAACAAAAAGTTATTTATTGTTTATTATTTATGGAAAATCCAAGCAAAGAATACACCAGGATATATTTTGTGATCCAAGTATTTTGTTGTTAAAGACGTTCAAAATTGTAAGCGTCCCATAAGTAACAATATATTTTTAAAAATCACTTTATCACTTTTCCTCTTTTCTCGATTGAGTATTAGTTTTTGTTGTACAATATATAAATTATTACATTCACTGAATTCACAGTTAGTGAAAAAATTATCATATTAAACTGAATTAATAATTTGAGCAATTATACAATAAGAGTTATCCAAGAATATTTAAAAGCCATCTCTTTAAACTTAATGATGACATTGTCAAGTTTACATATCTATACCGGTGAGAATTTTACTACACGTAATTTGCCGTGTAAAGACAGAAAAAGTAGGAATAGCCGTCAAATATTTGCGCCTTTACTCTTAAACTAGTAACTTAAATATTTTTTTGTCAGTGAGGTACTTGAATATTAAATTGTCAGTTTTATTTTCTGGTAAAGTATCATAATGTTTGAGTTGATTTTCTTGTGACATCTTTATTTAAGCACAGTAATCTGGCTATACTCGATTTGTAAATACATGATATTACAGTGACAAAATATCAAACCGGTCGTTATCAAAACGACTATTCAAAGCAGAAAATATATTAATACAAATTTTAAAAATATTATGACCACCCTGCCACGTTTCGAACAAAATCTTCTTTTCTAAGTGCCGTTTCCAATCGCAGATTGGATATCATCATCCCTATCTTTTAAACATTTGCATTTGCATTTAAACCAGTCACTTAAATTCTTCAACCATGACACTCTCCTTCTTCCTATACTCCTTCCACCTCTTATCTTTCCCTGCATTATCAATTTTAGCATTTCATATCTTTGTTCCCTCATTATGTATACCCCATTCCACGAATATACGACCCTCTTGGATTATCGCGACAACGAATATTTTACTATGCAAAATATGAAGAACTAAAGTAAATTGCAAATTATATTGTTGTTTATTGGAGTAACTATTAAAGCAAAATACTTTCCTAGTTCTTATTTTGCACACTAAAATATTCGTTGTCGCGATAATTCAAAACAATCGTATATTCGTGGAATACACCATATCCCAAATATTTAGCTTTTTATTTTTATTGTGTTTATTACTTCGTATTATTTGCCCATTTTTGCAATACAGTGGAGTCCCGATATAACGAACCCCGATGTAAAGAATTCCCCGATATAACGAATTTTTTTAAATCCCCTTCAAACCTCCATAAGACTCAATGTAAAAAATACCCCTATAAATTTTTACGATTTGCGGAGATAAATTAAAACCCCTGTATAATGAACATTGAGTGTATCAAACCCCTATATAAAGAACGCAACCCCTGTTTTACGCATTTCTAGGTTTCAAACCTCAGTTTAGCGTAGTTGAGTATAGATAGTGGTGACTCACAGACAAGTCCACACATGAAAACAATCAGACCTGCTTCCCGCCCTCCTACCCTTGGTGAAAGGTGAGCTACAGGATATCGAAGAAGCTGTTATTAAGTGGTTTAAACAGTGCCGGGATAAAAATGTACCAGTTGGAGGTCCCATGCTCCAAGAAAAGGCTCACCAGTTCGCCGAACAATCAGGGCACGCAGACTTTCGAGCCAGTAATGGCTAGTTGGATCGGTTCAAAAAGAGGCACGAAATTAGTTTCAAAAAAGTTTGTGGCGAAACTGCTGCCGTGGATGATATAACTTGCGAAGATTGGAAAGCTAAATTGACAGACTTGACCCGTGGATACAATGCAGATGATATCGACAATGCTGATGAGACAGGGCTTATTTTTGACTGGGTTAAGCGATGAGAAATTCCTTAGATAGAGGTTGAATTAGGCTTTAAGAACCCCTTTTTAACGAATATTGGCCGCATTTAACATCGATATAACGAACCCCGTTTTTGAAAAATTCCCGATATAACAAATTTTTTTTCTGACCCTTCAGATTCGTTATACCGAGGTTCCACTGTATTTCCGTGTTCGTTTTCTTCTGTCTCCACGCTGTTCTTCCTTCTGTATCACGACATATCAAATGACTAGCTTATTTATGTGTTCTGGTTTCAGTGTCCAGCTTTCAAGTATATATAGTCCGTCCGCTATAACTTTTCCCATGTGGTACGATTCATTTTCAATCAAATTAAGTCAAAACATAAATTGAAACGATGTGTATAGAATCGATGTGTATATACATTTTGCATATTTATTATAGCCTTTTTTTCTATTCGAAATGTCGAATAAAGGCCTCTCCCATTTCTCGCCATTCATCTCTGTTGTGTGTGAGGCGTTTCCACATTGGTCCTGCGACTCTTCTGATGTCATCGCTCCAGCGCATTTGAGGTCTTCCTCTTGGTCTCTTCGCTTCGTACGGTCGCCAGTTTCCAACTTCCTTGCTCCATCTACCATTTTCGAGACGTTCGTTGTGTCCAGCCCATTTCCATTTTAATTTAGCCGCTTGTTCCACGGCATCCCTTACTTTTGTTTTGTTTCGGGTTGCTTCGTTTGTTTGCCGATCTATGAGTGAGATACCAAGCATCTGTCGTTCCATGGCTCTTTGAGTTTTTCTAATCTTGTCCATGTTCATTTTTGTGAATGTCCAGGTTTGAGCTCCGTAAGTGAGAACGGGAAGGATACAAGAATCGAACACTTTGGTTCGAAGGTATTGTGGTATCTTTTTGTCTTTTAGTATATATGAGAGTTTTCCGAATGCAGCCCATCCCATTCTTACTCGTCTGCTTATTTCGGTAGTTTGGTTTTCTTTGTTTACCTTGATATTCTGACCTAGATATACAGGGTGGGGCATTAGTGTGACAAAGTCCAATTACTCGTTTGTCGTAAGAGATACGAAAAAAAGTTTTTGAGGTAAAAGTTGGGGCACACATAGTATCACATTTTAAAAATATTTTCAAATATACAGGGGCGTCCGTATTGACAGGGTGACACAAACTTATGCTTTTTTAAATGGAACACCCTGTATATTTTTACGTTTTTGGATTTTCCTCGATGTGTCCTTTCTTAAAATATATAGTTTTGTAATATTATACGAGCTAGTTTAAAAGTTAATTACGTTTTTTTGTTAATTTCGTAGCAAAATCTACACCCTGTAGAATTGTAGTGATTTGACATCAAATTTTCTATTTACATTCAAACGATTTTTAGTATAGTCTACTACTGTTAATTATTAATAGTATAGCGAAATGTTTAATTTTAGTATACAGGGTGGGTCGAAACTCGGAATGAGTATTTTCTGAGTTTTCTTAAATAGAACACCCTGTATTTTAGTATTGTAATGAAATTATATTTTATGGTACTTTTTTATTTCTTAAGCATTCCCTATACCTAAGTGCTTTAATTTGTAAGTTATTCGTCATTCTTTAAACAAACATTAATTGCAACAAAAATTACATAAAATTTCATTAGGTAGCCGTGAAAATATCCAATCAAAAGTAATTTTTCGGAAAAAATGGATAATAATCCAGCCTGATCCTTAATTTATTAATATTGGATGAGATATCCAAATACATTCGTAGTTAAGGTTTTTGGTGCTTAAAATATGAATCAAACATACAAACTTCTGCCTAGTTGGCTATGACACAAAATTTGCTTAAAAATTTGACATTATACTATTTATATAGTTCCAGTTGATTTGATACCATTACTAATATTAATTTTTCTAATGAGTAACGGATTAAAATGGCTTTGTGCTTGGAGAGTATAACAAAAAATGAGCTACTTGCAATAAAAATTTATCATCAGCAATCCTCTGATAGACGATAACCAAAAAGAGAAACTTTTGAAAGTATACTAAAACGGTTTCAACAGGCTAGATACTTAGATTGTAAGAACGATTGTACTAATATGCAGATCCTCAGTGACACTAAGGATTACATTAATTGCTGTTTTCTTCACTTACAATAGTTTTTATTCGAGCAGATTTATCATAATCTAAGTGATCAGTCCGTTGAAACCGTTCTAGTATATTTTTAAACGTTTCTCTTCTTAGTTGTCGTCTATCAGGGAATTTCTGATGAAAAATTCTTATTGCTAGTAGCACATTTTTGTTATATTCCACTAGCACCAAAATCTTATTAATCAGTTTCTCATAAGAAAAATACATATTAGTAATGGTAACAAAGCAACTGGATCTATAAAAATAGTATAATGTCAAATTTTTAAGGAAATTTAGTGCCATAGCCGACTAGGTAGAATATTGTATGTTTTTATTAATATTTTGCGCACCAACAAGCTTAATTACGAATTTATTTGGATATTTCATCCAATAGTAATAAATTAAGGATCAGACTAGATTATGACGTATTTTCTTTTCCAAAAATTATTTTTGATTAAATATTTTCACAGCCACCTAATAAAATTTCACGTGATTTTTCTTACAATTAATGTTTGGCTTAAAGAATCACCAATAAATTACAAATTAAAGCACTTAGGTATAGGGAATGCTTAAGAAATAAAAAAGTACCATAAAATATCATTTCATTACAATACTTAAATACAGGGTGTTCCATTTAAGAAAACTCAGAAAATACTCATTCCGAGTTTCGACCCAGCCTGTATACTAAAATTAAACATTTCGCTATACTGTTAATGTTTAACAATAGTAGACTATATTAAAAATCGTTTGAACATAAAATAAAAATTTGATGTCAAATCACTAAAATTCTACAGGGTGTAGATTTTGCTACGAAATTAACAAAAAAACGTAATTAACTTTTAAACTACCTCGTATAATCTTACAAAACCATATATTTTAAGAAAGGAAACATTGAGGAGAATCCAAAAATGTAAAAATATACAGGGTGTTCCGTTAAAAAAAACATAAGTTTGTGTCACCCTCTCAATACGGACGACCCTGTATATTTGAAAATATTTTTAAATTATGGTACTATGTGTGCCCCAACTTTTACCTAAATAACTTTTTTTCGTATCTCTTACGACAAACGAGTAATTGGACTTTGTCACACTAATGCCCCACCCTGTATATATTCTTTTACATGTTCCACTTTTGTTCCTTGGATGGTTATCGTTGGTTGATCATCTTTGTTCGACATTAGCTTAGTTTTGCTTAAGTTCATTTTTATGCATACTGTATACTATATACTACACACATCGGCGTACGTTTCATTTTCTGTTTTGACTTAATTTGATTGAAAGTGAATCGTACCGCATGGGAAAAGTTATAGCGGACGGACTATATTGTATTATCCAAAATATGTAACACCACAGAACTCTTATTCTCAGTTCTAATCCAAGGTGTTTAATGTAGAGATTTTTTCATTTGAACAAACGCTTTTCTTGCTGTTTCGATCTTGACCCTTATTTCTATTGTATTATCATTATTTCTGAAATCAGGATTCCCAGGTATTTGTATTTGTCCACCCTTTTTATCTGTATACCTCCCAGTTTGTTTGTATAATATTATTGTTTTCTTTGTTATTGTCATATATTTAATCTTCCTATATCATTTTTAGTCCATTTTTCACAGAAACTGTTTCTTTTGTTTAGTAATAGTTGTTAACGTTGTTTAGCAGAGCGTTATTCATGGTGTAATCTGCATATTTTATGTTGTTAATAGAGAGATATCGCAAATGCAAACGATAATATCGTGTCAAGACGTAAATAACGTATAACGTTCTATTTCAGCACAGGCAACAAGAGAGTTATCGCAAATGTTCTGGGGCGGGGCTTAACGTTATTATGACAACCGACGTTTGGTATTACAATGTAACCTAGAAATTAATTTTGAGGAATACTGTAATTGTTTTTTATTGAAAAATGAATTTGGATATTGAGCTGGTTGACATGCATTTTAATTTTAATGATTTAACCAACAATAAATATAAATAGTTAGTATAAAAATAATATAAAATATCTGAATAAATAATATCCTAACCACAAAAAGTAGTCTATTGTAGACAAAATAAAAATGCACGTGTTTCCCAACATAAGATGATTCACAGTATTTAGTTTATAAAATTTGTATTCTATACATTATTTTTATGTTTCATCCCAAATGTCAAATTAGCGTTAACGTTATTAGGTGTTTTCGTGGAGCACGTCCTGAACGTGTTCAGAGGAAGAACGCTTGCGCATTAGAATTTTGGCTGTTCGCGGTGTTGAAAAATCCTCCTCTGAATAAAAAGTTCTCTGTTCGCGGAGCGCAACAACTTGTCCTGAACGTATTCGGAATGCGTTCAACAAGTTCTGGGATTAAAGAGAGGATTTATTGTCCGCACATGTGCAGAAGTTGATTTGACGAATTTATTTATTTTGTTAAGAGATTCGAGATTGTATTTCTAACCTAACAAGTTTAACATTTTGAATTGTTGTGTTATCATACAAATGTTGTAAAAGGTAAGGTTTTTTAAATTGTATTATGTATTTCAGTTTCTTATTTTTAAAAACTTTTTAGATGATGAACCTCAGTTCAAGTGATGAAGATTTGGAAGAGATTGTAGGACTTTTAAATGTTCCAAAAAATGCAAATTTTTTTGAGGAAACTGTGCAACAATTTAATAACCAACAATTTATACAGAATTTTAGATTAAGTAGAGACTTAGCTGTAGATTTGGCAAATAAGTATGAAAGATCTCATTTCCACAATATTATGTAAAATTACTTTTCCTGTTTTGGAGTGTTGTTTGTCCTAGCGTAGATAAAGATAAAAGAATAAGGTTAGGCAATTGGCATAGGCAACCCAAAAAACATCCGGAAATTGTTCGTGCAGAAACAAATTCAGAATATATTCGGAGACACGCTTGCGCATATATTTGTATCCGGGTTAAGTTCAGAATACATTCAGGATGTGCTCCACGAAAACACCTATTACCGTCCCTTATTTCAACCTAAATAGCGGGACACGCTATCCGGTATTAGCGTAACATTCATTCTGCGCTTGCGTACATGTCAAAATAGCGTATTCCGCTATTAGCGTGCGATAAAAATGCATTTGCGATATCTCTCTAATAGTTCTTCAGTTAATTGTTATTCCTTCAGTTTAAGATAGTAATGCTTCTTTAAAAATAAATTCACTATATACATAAAAAAATAATGGAGACCTAATAGATTTCCTGATTAGAATTTCTGGGTTCGTTATCTATTACATTTTGTGCGATATCTATTATTCTTAAGCCCATTTTGCCTATGTTTTTTGTATTTAGAATTTGGTATAAATTTGTGTGTCTTACTTTGTCAATTGCATTTTCAAATCAACGTAACACACGTGAAAAACTCATTGATGTATTCTGCCATCTCATTAATTCTTCGTTAGTATGCAACACTAGTTTCTCATTTGTATCTTTCAGTATTCCCGGTTTTCGTTTTATATTGTTGTGATTTTACGCCAGTCAATGGGAGCAAGATTAAGATATTACCTCCGAATTCTATCCTACTGCATTGATTTTAATGAAATTTTGGAAATAGCCTCTACTTATCTCCTAATTCAAAGTCTACCCTATGCCGATATGCACTTTTATCTTGGGGGTGGTTTCCACCCCTTCTCGTTGATGGAATTTTTTTCGGTTGAAATAACCACGGAAGTGGCTATAGAACCTATTTCTGAGCAAAAATTGTTCTATATATTTTTTTAAAAACTCAATACTTTTTGCGTTATTCGTGGTTGAAAATTGGCCATCTTCATTAAAAAATGACACCTTTTCGGATGCTTTTTTGCGAATACCTTAAAAACTATGCATCTCAATAAAAAACTATAAAATCATGTTTGTAGCTTATAAGAAAACAATGAGATTCGTTCCTTTATAAATTTTCTAGTTATAATACAAAAAGGAATATGGTAGGTGAGAAGAGTTTGTTTTTTTTTGGTGCATCCTCAAATCGCTGTGTTCAACTTGAAATAACAGAGAAACGGGCGATTTTAGGTGTATAATGCTACCAATACCTTTTGTAGTGCTTGAAAAGAGCTTTAAAATGAATAATATTAAATGTCGATAACATTGAAACTAAGCGAGATATGCTGCAAAAAAATTGATGACTAATGTATTTTACGAAAAAATGAAAAGTGTATTTAACCCCTCATCCACCAGAATTTAAATGCATCGTTTTTCTTCTACTATACCTTTTTTATAGTGTTATTTCTATGCTCAAAAGTTGGACCGGTTTAAAATGAATGGTGTTTGAAAAAAAAATATCAAATAGAGCTCATTTTTAAATTTTCTTAAAAATCTTCCTTTTTCTCTCTGTAACTTGAAATCAATAAGAGATACAATAATGAAAATAAAAAAAAAATTATCTAAAAAAACCCTACATTTTTGTTTGGCATCTTTTTTTCGTATCTCTTATCATTTTCGAGTTACATGGAGAAAAAGGAAGGTTTTCAAGAAAATTTAAAAATGCCCTCTATAATTTGATTTTATTTTTTTCAAAAACCATTTATTTTAAACTCGTCCAACTTTTTGAACATAAAAATAACACTATAATAAAAAGTATTGTTGAAGAAAAACGATGTATTTAAATTCTGATGGATGAGGGGTTAAAAATATACTTCCCAATTTTTCTTAAAATACATTAGTCATTAATATTTTGCAGCATATCTCGCTTACTTTGAATGTAATCAGCATTTAATATTGCTCATTTTAAAGGAATTTTGAAGCACTCTAAAAGGTATTGGTAGCATTATACACCTAAAATCGACCGATTCTCTGTTATTTCACGTTGAATATACCGATTTGAGCTTGCACCAAAAAAACAAACTCTTCTCACCTACCATATCTCTTTTTGTATTATAACTAGAAGATTTATGAAGGCACAAGTCTCTTTGTTTTTTTTTTATAAGCTACAAAAATATTTTATTTTTAGACTTTATTTCCTTATCTATTCCCTACTTACTCTGAAAATATCAAGTAAATCTATGAAGTAGGATGGAATTCGGTGCCAAATATCTTCTTTGACTGCCCTATTTAATTCTTTAAATTTTTTTGTGTGTGCTAACATTATCATAAGGATTGCATTGTTTGTTTTTTTACTGATTGTTTTTAAGATATGTACTTACGTTGTTCTCTATAATTCTTGGCTTTGATATATTTTCATATATACTTTTGGATTATTATTTTTTATAATGTTTTTGATAGGTATACAGTGATGAGCGCGCTAATAACCGGCAAAATAACGCAAAAGATGGAAAATATATTAAGTGGTGTGAAAAAAAAAATGAAACAAGTGGATGTGGGAGATTTAGCGATACAAACCTATAAACTTACATTCTATTTATTGTTTCCCACCTTTAGACGTATCAGAGCAGTATGTCAACTAAAACTGTCACTGTCATAGTGGCAGTTCCAAACTCGTCCAATGCGTCTAAAGGTGGGAACAATAATTAGAATGTAACTTTATTGGTTCTTATCGCCAAATCTCCCACCTCCACTAGTTTTATTTCTTTTTATCTCACAACTTAATATGTTTTAAGCCTTTTACGTTATTTTGCCGGTTATTAGCGCACTTATCACTGTATATCGAACGCTGTTTTAGAAAATATTTCAAAAATTGGAGTGCCAAAATACCTAAAGACTGAATACCAATTGGAAAAAGATTTAATACACTACTTAAATCACTTATTTAAAAATAAATTAAAAAAAGAAAGCACAAAACCACACACAGCTAATATAATTAACCCGAGACAGTGAAAATTATATTTAAATTTTAAATTCGTTAAATAGAATTTTGTATGAAATCGTTTAAAATCTCAATGATTTTACTGTAATCATAACCTTAAAGGTGTCTATTGTTTTCACTCCACCAATGAACCGTTCAACACCTTAATCATTATAATTTTAGATTATTTACATGGTAGGCGTATTCTACAAATATTTAATAAGCTGTCTAAAAGAGTAGTAAAAAAATAATAAGAGAGTCATAATCATTTTAATGATTTAATATTTTGTCCACAATTTTATTTTAAAATATAGTCCTGTCGCCAGGGGGGGGGGGGAGTACAACGTCCTCCTTTATTCAGATGGCCTTACCCAAGTTTTTTTTATGTATTTTGACCCGTAAAACACGAATTTTTTGGAGAACAGTTGATCCGGATGTCGATAAGATTGTTATAAACAAAGAACTTGAGGATTTACATAACAGCGATTTTTCGCAATCAAGACTTTTTTTGTATTTATTGAGTCATTCTAAGCAAAAAATGTTTTTACAAGTTTTTTCGTAGGATGCATAGTTTAACTTTAAAAATATCGAAAAATTTAAATTTTGAACCCGAATAACTTTTGATTAAAAAGAAAATAGAAATTCTGCTTACCGTATTTGAAAGTTCAAGTCAAATTATATCGGTTTTGGTTATTTGCATTGCTAAAAATTTATAATTTATTTTTTTATTGTTAAACTAATCTTTAAACACATAGTGTTTCCCATGGACAATTCATGCGTTTTAATGGATACTACGTAGAAATTGTCTCGCTTGTACTTATACCTACTCTACCTACCCGTTCGATTTTAAATGGGAGATCATTGAAAACATCACTTAAACACTATGTGTTTATAGCTTTGTTTAACAATAAAAATATAAAAAAATTTAGCAATGCAAATAATCAAAACCGTTATAATTTGACTTAAACTTTCAAATGCGATAAGCAGAATTGCTATTTTCTTTTTTAATCAAGAGTTACAGTTGAGTCCGCGAATCTTTACCCGTGCGTCATCATTTAAAGCATGCGAAATAAGTCGATGATAAGTCGGAAATTGAAATTTACTAAACGCAACAGGAAGTGACAGTAAGTGACTAAGTGATTCGCGGATTTTTCGATTTTTTCAAAGTTTAATCGCGTTTATCTCGATAACTATGCATCCTACGAAAAAAAAAACATTTTTTACGAAAAAAATGTTTTGTTTTGCGAAAAATCGCTGTTATGTAATTCCTCAAGGTCTTAGTTTATAACAATCTTATCGACATCCGGATCAACTGTTACCCAAAAAATTCGTGTTCTACGGGCCAAAATACTTAAAAAAAACTTGGATAAGTCCATCTGAATAAAGAAGGCCGTTGTACCCCCCCTGGCGACAGGACTAATAAGTTTATTTTGACCGTTTCGATCTACAAAAAACACAATAAAATAATAAACAAAAAATAAATAAATAAAAAAATAGAAACAAAAAGAATAAAGAAAAGAAAAATAACTAAAAAGGAAGTAAAAAAAGTGTTTACCACAAATTAAAATACAATAAAAAAACACAGTAAAATAATTAAAAAAAGAGAATAAAAAAAAGCAACACAATGTACCACTATGTATGTATAAAAATAATATTGTAGTAGGTACATACTTATGTTATGAAATAAGAAAATGACTATGAATCTGCAATCCATCACAAACACGTCTGGCTAATTTGCTCTGCTAATGCCATTTTTCAGAAAAAAACCTCAATGTTGTATATTTTGAGAACGATTTCCGAAATGAAAATTGAAACGTCAAAATAAACTTATTTTAAAATATAATTGTGGCTTATTCCCGATAAAAATAGATAATCATTAATAATTATGACTATCTTATTATATTTCTGACTACTCGTTTCTTCAGAATAATCCTCATAACCCCTGTCTCTGACAATTCTTCTCCATGCTCTAACTCCGACTGATTTTAAATTATTCTCTAAGGTGTTGGAATAACCATGTCTCAGTCTTCCTCTGGCTTGTTGTCCCATTGGTCCTTTTGGTCACGCAAAACCCAAAAACCTTGCTCTTTTATTACTCTTTTTTTTTCGGGCGAAATATTAAGCAGTTCTTGGTTCTTCTATGTAAGTGACCATCTTTCTGCTCCATATGTTAGCACTGGTCTTATTAGTGTTTTATAGACGGTCACTTTAATTTTTCTGAGTATTTTTGAGGTTATCTGTCTTCTCAAGCCATAGTTTTAAGTCCCGACCCAACGTTTATTAGAAAACACTGTTTTTCTTTTAGATGAAGTTGTTTTCAATCATAATAGCAATATTAATACAATTTAAAAATATTAAGATATTACTAAAAGATTTTTAAATTGAAAGCTTATTGGTCCATTTTCTTGGTAACACCTCCAAGGCTTCTAAAATTTGCAAGCCAGATGGATGCTGAAGCGAAGAAGACAAGAGGGAATTCAAAAAACTTACAATTCACGACCCCGTCTGTTCAGCTGTTAAATTCCAACAGAAAATGGGCCTAGTTACTCAAAGAGGTAACGACCAATATAAAAATAAAATAAAAATTCCATTTTTATTCAGTTGCAATGCGAAGGCAAAACATATTTTTCACTTAGAATACGGAGCGTAGTGCCAGCACTCTGAATCGACGATTTTCGACTCTTGTTAGAGTCTCATCGGAGAGAATGTAGGCCTTCTGCTCCACACTCTAAGTGACCAACACCGAGAGTTTATCCCCCACACCGCAACTGACATGAATGGACTAGGTGACTAGCGTCATCTGGCAATTGAAAGATGAAGTAGTTTTCAATCCTAAAATCCTTAAAGATTTTTAAATTGAAAACTTATTGGTCCATTTTCTTGGTAACACCTCCAAGGCTTCTAAAATTTGCAAGCCAGATGGATGCTGAAGCGAAGAAGACAAGAGGAAATTAAAAAAACTTACAATTCACGACCTCATCTGTTCAGCTGGTAAATTCCAACAGAAAATGGACCTAGTTACTCAAGGAAGTAACGACCAATATAAAAATAAAATAAAAATTCCATTTTTATTCAGTTGAAATGCGAAGGCAAAATAATCTTATTTTTCACTTAGAATACTCTGATGTTTGGGAAAAAGGGCGTAAGTCAGAATTGCACATCGATAATGTGTTGATGATTTCTGGATCAGAAAAATCGGCTCTTTTTATTGGTTCATACAGTTTAAGTCTACAACTGTTGTAGGCGGTTGCGCTCCGTATTATACGGAGCGCAGTGCCAGCACTCTGAATAGACGATTTTCTTCTTTGAGTAACTAGGTCCATTTTCTGTTGGAATTTACCAGCTGAACAGCCGGGGTCGGGAATTGTAAGTTTTTTGAATTCCCTCTTGTCTTCTTCGCTTCAGCATCCATCTGGCTTGCAAATTTTAGAAGCAATTGAGGTGTTACCTAGAAAATGGACCAATAAGTTTTCAATTTAAAAATCTTTTAGTAATATTTTAATATTTTTAAATATTATTAATATTGCTATTAGGATTGAAAACTACTTCATCTTTTAATTACCAGATGACGTTAGTCACCTAGTCCATTCATGTCAGTTGCGGTGTGGGGGATAAACTCTCGGTGTTGGTAACTTTTGTGCTTTATAGATCTGACTAAGGCCTTCGATTGTGTAAGATTGGAAGATGTGCTAAGATTGCTAGAGGAGAAAAATCAGCCCTACAAGATGATAAGGATAATTAATGACATTAATACGAAGAACAAAACCAGAATAAAAGTCGAGAATGAACTAACATCGGAAGTAGAAATCAACTCGGGAATCAGACAAGGGGGTAGCTTGAGCCCATTGCTTTTTAATTTAGTCATGGACAAAATCATAGAAAACATTAAAGGTACTGGAAAAGGATATAAGATGGCGGAAAAACAAATAAAAATCCTTTGTTATGCTGACGACGCAATTTTAATCTCCGATAACGAGGATGACCTACAGCGAATGGCACAAACTTTCAATACAGTGGCGAAGAACTACAACATGAAAATATCAACAGCCAAGACAAAATCCCTGGTAGTGTCAAGGAAACCCATAAGATGCAAGTTAGTAATTAACAACGAACTAATTGAACAAGTCTCGACATTCCAATATCTGGGAATCGAAATATGTATATAGTTATGGAGATGTTAAAGAGAGCGTTGGAAAGCAAGCAAATAAAGCCAATTACGTGTCAGGATGTCTGAGAGATGTCATCTGGAGAATCAAAGATATGAGGCTGGAAGGGAAAGTACGCATATACAAATCATGTGTAAGACCGATCATGGCGTACGCTATAGAAACAAGATGTGACACAGCAGAAACCAAGAGGATACTGAAAGCATCAGAAATGAGAACGCTGAGGTCAGTAACTGGGAAAACACTGAGAGACAGAATACCGAACGGCAGAATAAGAGATCTCTGTAACATACAAGATATAGTACGGTAGGGAAGACAGAGACGACGAGAGTGGAATCAGCATGTGACGAGAATGGACAGCGAGAGAATAGCCCGTATATCCAGGAATTCTAAGCCAACAGGCAAAAGACCAAAAGAAAGGCCCTTTAAAAGATGGCGAGATAGCTGGCAGTCAACATCACAGCTACGAATACAAGCTCAAAATCGGTAAGGAACAGGCCAAGATGCCTATTATAAGAAGAAGAAGAAGAAGAAGAAGAAGAAGAAGAAGAAGAAGAAGAAGAAGAAGAAGAAGTTGGTAACTTAGAGTATGGAGCAGCAGGCCTACGTTCTCTCCGATGAGACTCCGACAAGGGCCGAAAATCGTCGATTCAGAGTGCTGGCACTGCGCTCCGTATTTTAAGTGAAAAATAAGATTGTTTTGCCTTCGCATTGCAACTGAATAAAAATGGAATTTTTATTTTATTTTTAGTTTTTCTTTTAATTTCTTCGCTGACTTTGTTATCTATAATCAACAACGACGTGGCTTTAGGAATATAAAGGTATCCATACCTTCCAGTTCTAAGTCGTAGGTTATTCTTCCTGTACCTAATAGCTATTGGTCTCTTGATATAGTATAACACATTATATATTTTGTCTCTTGGAAATTTATATTTAGTCATATTCTCTTAACGACCGAAATGTCCATATTCATATCCAACAACTCGTAAATATTTAAGACTTATTCAAATAAAAGACACGATAGCTTTAGTCGATTTGGACAATGAACCAAGAATAAAAGTAAATAAGTAAATAAGAGGAGGAAAGAACAGACATTAATAAAATTTATTCTACATTCATAATCAAGATGCAGTACAAGTAAACAAACCGAGACACGTTAACTGTTACAAGGATCACTCCTGAATCATGATTTGCAATGTTTAAAATTTGTAAATCATCATAATATGTGATTTACAATGTATACACATTTGAAATCATGATTCAGAAGTGCCCCTTGTAACAGTTAACGTGTCTCGGTTTGTTTACTTCTACTGCATCTTGAGTGTGAATGTAGAGTAGGTAATTTTCTGTATATAAACAGGTAGATAATCAAAAATAATCATTTTATTTACCAAAACAGTCTTCACCTTTGTTATTAATTTTTTTGAAACAACCATTTTTATGTAAGTGTTTATTTACATATTTCTTTGCCCATTCTTATATCAAATTCAGAGATCTAAGTTTAGCTTACTCGTTATTTTTATTAGAATTTTCATACTCCTTTCCTTTTAACCCCTAGACCTATGATTTTCGAAGCTAATTATTAATTTAAAAAAATTATTAAAGAATGAAAAAAAAAAAACTAAGTTCTCAATCTAACAAGTAATTGGACTTCGTAAGTCCTAGGTTTTTACCCAAAGTAATCGAAAGTAGAACTGGAAGACGATATTTGAATTTTACGTGTAACTTTGCGTGGATTGATATACGAATTTACTAATGTTGAGTCATTCTTACTAAACTTTGACATTTGTCACCTCATTTGTGATTCTACCCGGTATAATGGCAGAGGAGTTACATTGGCGGTCCTACGGACCGACGGAAAGATTGCCCAGGTCAAATATCTCACCTTAGTACCATCCTTGGATTATCGGCTTTTATTTGACACCTCATTTGTCATTCTACCTGGTATAATGACGGAGAAGTTATATTCCCGGTCGTACGGACCGACGGAAAGACAGCCTAGGTCAAATATCTCACCTTTAGTACCATCCTTGGATTATAAGCTTTCATTTGACACCTCATTTATCATTCAAGCTGGTATAACGATGGAGGAGTTATATTCGCGGTCGGAGGGACCGACGTACAGACCGCCTAAGTTAAATATCTCACCTTTAGTACCATCCTTGGATTATCAGCTTTCATTTGACACCTCATTTGTCATTCTACCTGGTATAATGACGGAGGAGTTATATTCGCAGTCGGAGGGACCGACGCACAGACCGCCTAGGTCAAATATCTCACCTTTAGTACAATCCTAGGATTATCAGCTTTCATTTGACACCTCATTTGTCATTCTACCTGGTATAATGACGGAGAAGATATATTCGCGGTCGTACGGACCGACGCACAGACCGCTTAGGTCAAATATCTCACCTTTAGTACCATCCTTGGATTATAAGCTTTCATTTGACACCTCATTTGTCATTCTACCTGGTATAATGATGGAGGAGTTATATTCGCGGTCGTACAGACCGACGGACAGACCGCCAAGGTCAAATATCTCACCTTTAGTACCATCCTTGGATTATCAGCTTTCATTTGACACCTCATTTGTCATTCTAGCTGCTATATTGCCGGAGGAGTTGTGGTTACGGACAGACGGACAGACGGACGTGGATAATACAAAGATTTCACATTTTTTCAAAATGGGTGAAAACAATAGCACATAAAACAACATCCAAAAATGTTATTCTACATCCTACCCGACTGAAAACAATGGGAACCTTCTCTGGTAACATCTCCGAGGCTTCTACAATTTGCAAGCCATAACGGATGCTGAGACTAAGGAAGATGAGGGAATTTTACAAGTTATAATTCACAGTTTTCAGTCTGGTAGGATGTAGAATAACATTTTTGGATGTTGTTTTATGTGCTATTAGATTGAAAACTTAGTTTTTTTTATAGAAGTTGCCGCTAGGGCATCCCTGCCATTTCGTTCTTTGCAATCCGTGACTGCACGTCGGGGTTTGTCCTAGTTGGGTCAGAGAGAGCACCATATTATGTGTCTCCTGTTAAGAGACTAATAAGTTTCGAAGCCGGTAAAGGTGCTTGCTTGACTCTCTGTTAACCTGAAAAGGGTTACTCATTTTTTATTTACATGTTTACTCTGATTGGAGTACGAAGGGAACCATTCTCGTTGGAACTTTACCACGCTAAGTAGATGGGACGTGCATTATAAGTTGTAAAATTCCCTCATCTTGTTTAGTCTGAGCATCCGTTATGGCTTGCAAATTCTAGAAGCCTCGGAGGTGATACCAGAGAAGGTTCCCATTGTTTTCAGTCTGGTAGGATGTATAATAACAGTTTTGGATGGTTTTTTATGTGCTATTAGAATGAAAACTTAGTTTTTTTATAGCAGTTGCCTCTAGGGCATCCCTGCCATTTCGTTCTTTGCGATCCGAAATTGAAAATGGTTATTCATTTTTGATATTAAAGAATACTTTATAAAAGGTATATTTATTAAAAAGACCCTTTCGAACTACATCAAAGAACTTTCGGAATGACAATTCCATCATCAGGGCTGCTTACAAGGTAGGTTACACATGGTTGAGCCACCAAATATATCTGCGTGAAAACCCTTTAAATGGTGTAAAATTAGAATTATATTACATTATTGTAGGCTCTACGGGAAGCCTTTCTAAATAAACTGTAGATACCAAATGAGTTTCTTCAACTTCAAGTTGCAGCAACCCACATAGTTTGTAGTACTGCATTGCCATCATGATCTAAAATTAAGTAAAAGTTCAAACAGCGCATAATATTATCTGCAATAACAATAATGTAACATAATAATGACTTTTACTTTTACTTTTTTTTACAACATTTAAAGGATTATCAGATATTTTTAATAGCTCAACCATGTATACCTTGTAAGCAGCACTGATGATGAGATTTTCATTTCGAAAACGTTCGTTCTATGATGTAGTCCATAAGATTTTTTTAATAAATATATCATTAATAAAGAATTTTTAAATAATTTTTTGTAATTTATAGTATAAAGCCGACTACATCATGCTTATTTCCTTGTGGATTTAATCATTAATTTGTTCATACTTTTCCTAGTTATTATCTCCCATTTCGATATGTATCATTAATAAAACATTAAAAGATTTACTTTTGCTTATAGCCAAAGAAACAAATTTTCCTTTCTTTCAAATATAAAATATATTTATGATGTTCTTGCGGTTAGACGGTTTGTCAATGGTAAGCGTAGAAGACGACTTTTACTCAAGAGCAATGTTGTTGTACTATTGACCTTGACAGAGAGTGCAGTGGGACAAATTACAGTGAAGGCTTTGTGCTTGTACACTTGTACACCTAGATACGAGACGAGAGAGAAATTTGATGTATAACGAGTCTCACTACTAAAAAAAGTGCATATCAAACAGCTGACACACTTTCTTAGCATACTTTTTATAAGTTCGTTTTATTTGTTTTTATTTGCCAAAACAAATAGTTTTTATTAATAAACATCTACCTATATAACATACATACAAGCATAAAAAATAAATACAAAGATATAAATACTAAATACGTATATAAGGAAATAGCTTCAGAACACCTTAAAAATGGAACATGTTAAGATGTCTCGAATTTCCGAAAACTGTTGTCAGATTTGAGTGATTTTTTAGTATTTTTTTTTATTTAATGGCATATACATTAGTCATTCAGCCAGTTACAATAAAGAATATACAATCCTATCCCTAATATAAAATTAAACAGAAACAATATAGTAATACAATAAATAATACAATACTTTTAGTATGTTCTTATTATTTAAGAAAATCGATGTAATAACATTGTTGCTAGACAGATAAATGTCATTTTATACCGGGTGTAACAATCATAGGTACCTACTGTGTTTTTTTCTTAAAGTTCGGAACACCCTCCCTGTGGAATATTGTAACATATATAATATATTAAAATTAAAACTCAATTGAAGCCTTTCTGAACATTTTGTTTTTGATTCATTCGCTTATAGTCGAGGAAAAGAAGCATTTTGGCTCGCAATTTTTTTGTCCAGCATCGATTTACTTGAAATTTTCACAGAAGGTAGGGAATAGTCCAAGGATCATTTTCTATATCATGCCGCTGTACGCTAAAACCTTGGGGGTGGTTGCCACCCCATCTCGGGGGCGGGAATTTTTTATTACATTTTAACTATGTAAATCGATGTAAAAAGTTATTTTAAGAAAAAAATGTATTTTACATTTTCTTCTTAAAACTAATATTTTTCGAGTTATTCGCGCTTGAAAGTAACAGTTTTTCGATGAAAGAATCGACTTTTTTAGAGGGTTTTTTGAGAATACCTCGAAAAATATGCATTCAAGCAAAAAAACCGTAGATATTAAAATTGTACCTTTTAGTAACACAAACCAAATTCTTTTTCTGCAATATCTTTAAGACCAATACAAACCGAGATACGGCATGTTAAAAGTTAGCTTTTTTCGTCAAATGCATAATTTGAAACATTCAAAGTAAAATAACGGAAAAACTTTGCATTTTTCGAGGAAAACTTAAATAATGTTTTTCTACGAGCGTGCAAAAATGTCTACTTTCGCGCACGAATTTTAGTTTAGAAAGTTTCACTTTTCCGCACGCGTGTTACTTTTCCGCACGCGTGTTACTTTTCCGCTCGCGGCTTTTACTTTTCCGCACGCGTGTTAATTTAGATATGTTAATATGGCCTTAAAGTAATTATAATACATGCAATAAACTAATATTTAGATACTATTTACTAATTTATTTCAAATATATCTTATTGTGTTCCTGTTTTAATGAAATTAACGCGACAATTCGATGAAATAAAATTATTTTGACATAATATTCGAAAGTCAAATCGGTAGAGTAGACAATAACAATCGTTTTGAATCATCGTCATGGAAACAAAGATCGTCGTCATGCTAACTAATTATATTAAAAGTTTGTTTTTGACAACCTTGTCAAAGAATTAATTAATTTGTGAATGTTTTTTCATATTAATTAAATTAATTGATTAAGATTTGGTAATTTTTTAAAGACTCTTAGAAAAAATATTGTTCCTAACTCTTGCAGAAAGTCTCTTTTCCGCACTCGACTGCTTGCCGAACTCCCGCTTCGCGTCGTTCTGCAAACTGCAGTCGCGTGCGGAAAAGAATGACTTTCTGCACTTGTTAGGAAATAGTATATTGTGCAACAAGTGCAGAAAGGTACTAATTTCTCACGAGTTTGAAAAGTTGCGGTACGAGCGCAAGCGAGTGCCGCAATTCAAACGAGTGAGAAATTACCTTTCTGCACGTGTTACACACTATACTTTTTCTACAAGCACAGTTTTTCCTAAAAATAAAAATCACAATTTCCAAACGAAGATTAATTATATTAGGTACCTATGTGATAAATTTTAAACTGTATTTAATTAATACTAATCAATTTAAATTCCTTATACCCAAATAAATTGAACAGAAATAAGTTAAAAAATTAATGCACTGCCTTAATTTGTTTAAATTTAAACTATTTTAAAAAATTATTAGGTACACATTATTGACGTTGTATTTATGCAGTCACGGATTTACACAAAACCTACTTCATTCGACGTCTCTTGCAGATGTTGCTAAATCCTTATTGGTTATTTGATAATTATAAAATGTTTAATAAGAATAAAATTGTAAAATAAAACAGTTGTAACATCCATAATTTAGTTTCTATGCTATAGTTAAATATAATAATTGTCTTATAGGTTATATATTTGTCTAAAGTTTAACCACGGATGTAAACAGAATATAACGTTACTCAGAATGAGGTAGTCAACTGTGCAGAAAAGAACTTTGCGGCACAGAAACGTCACTTTGCGGCACAGAAACGTCACTTTTCTGCACACTAATGTCAAATATCTTATACTGTGAGTAAATATCAAGTTTGCTAACATAAAACTGTGCAGAAAAGTGCATTTTGTATAGTGGTTGTAGAAAAAAGAACTTTGCGGCACAGAAACGTCACTTTGCGGCACAGAAACGTCACTTTTCTGCACACTAATGTCAAATATCTTATACTGTGAGAAAATATCAAGTTTGCTAACATAAAACCGTGCAGAAAAGTGCACTTTGAATAGTGGTTGTAGAAAATAGTATATTGTGCAACAAGTGCAGAAAGGTACTAATTTCTCACGAGTTTGAAAAGTTGCGGTACGAGCGCAAGCGAGTGCCGCAATTCAAACGAGTGAGAAATTACCTTTCTGCACGTGTTTCACACTATACTTTTTCTACAAGCACAGTTTTTCCTAAAAATAAAAATCACAATTTCCAAACGACGATTAATTATAATAGTTACCTATGTGATAAATTTTAAACTGTATTTAATTAATACCTACTAATCAATTTAAATTCCTTATACCTAAATAAATTGCACAGAAATCAGTTAAAAAATTAATGCACTGCCTTAATTTGTTTAAAAAACAATTATTACACATTATTGACATTATACTTATGCAGTCACGGATTTACGCAAAACCTACTTCATTCGACGTCTCTTGCACAGGTTGCTAAATCCTTATTGGTTATTTGATAATTATAAAATGTTTAATAAGAATAAAATTGTAAAATAAAACAGTTGTAACATCCATAATTTAGTTTCTATGCTATAGTTAAATATAATAATTGTCTTATAGGTTATATATTTGTCTAAAGTTTAACCACGGATGTAAACAGAATATAACGTTACTCAGAATGCGGTAGTCCACGGATGTAAACAGAATATAACGTTACTCAGAATGAGGTAGTCAACTGTGCAGAAAAGAACTTTGCGGCACAGAAACGTCACTTTGCGGCACAGAAACGTCACTTTTCTGCACACTAATGTCAAATATCTTATACTGTGAGAAAATATCAAGTTTGCTAACATAAAACCGTGCAGAAAAGTGCACTTTGAATAGTGGTTGTAGAAAAATAACTATTTTTCAAGTATACAGTTAGGCCTCTCAAAAAAAAGTAATAAAAAATTTCTAGCCTAAAAAGGAGGCGACTTATGATCAAAAAAGGTCGGTACCTGCTTTTCTCTATGAAAAAAAAAATCAGTGAAAATAACCCCCTAACTACCCTCCTAATTAAAAGTTGGTCTTCACCTTTCTGTAATTCCTTTTATATTTGTATTATCAATACACCCAAGATGTTTGACTTATTTAAAAGGCCTAATTTTAGAAAAATTGGAGTTTATAGAAAAATATTTTTTTTTGGAATTTCCCATTTTTCACCTTTTACTTCAAAATATCTCCGAATATACTGGAGGTACGGAAAAAAATGATAGATTACTAAATTGTAGCTTTTTTAATAACTAAAATTTTCTTGTGTATAGATTTTCATTGCAGTGAACAGTTAGCGAGATATAGCTGTTTAAAACCTCTATTTACGAGCAAACACCCCCTTATTCGAGCCATTTAAACCCGCCCTAATTAAAAACTAAGGGATCTTAGGGAATTTAGTATACACAGTCTTATAACTCTTTAAAAATCCTACAAAGTCATTTTTGAATAAACTTTTTTAGCCAAAAATGAAGGAGCTATGTTTATAAAACGAATTTTTTTTTTCGAAAAATTCGGATAGTCCGCTTATGGATAATTTTCAATGTATGTATAATACCACAGAACAGGTTCGTATACTGGAAGATGACTAAAAAACTATTTGTATTTGTATTTGTACATATTGGTAAATTCGTATTTTTGTGTAAATAAATGTTTTTGTAATTCTTTAATTCTACTTTTTATCTGTATAGATCTATTGAAATATCTACTTATAAAAACTGTAATGTTGTTAAGGGTGGTTTTTCAGGATTGAAGTATTATGATATTATATCCTAAAGTATAAAACAATCATTATTTAACCAATCAAAATAAAATTTTATGCATATTAAAGTTTACAATATTTTTATATAATTTTTGACAATAAGGGGTAGTTTAAAACCCTAAAAATAATCAACGCCCTTAAGCATGATATAGAATATGAAGTACAGGGTGAGATGATCCTAATCCCAAGTTTTTATGTAAATCGATGCAAGCCGAAATTATTATTTTAGGATAAGTAAATTTTTTATATATAGCTCCAACAAGGGTGGTTTTAAGGGTTGAAATATTATGATAGTATATCTTAAAGCATACAACAATTATTATGTAGCTAATAAGAACCAAATGTTGACAATATTAAAGTTTAAAATGTTATTTTATAATCTTTTAAAATTAAGGGTAGTTTTCACCCTTAAAAAACCAAAAGCGTACAACGGCTCAATATAGAAAATGAACTACAGGGTGAAATGAGCCTAATCTCAAATTTTTGTACAAATCGATGCTGGACGAAAAAATTGCGAGGTTTTACCATTTGTTCAGCTTCATTTCCTCGACTATTATGTTCGATAATAAAAGATAATAATATCTACTTTTATATTACAAATAATTAGGTATGCTATTTGGTCTTGATCCACATCATTCCAAATCTCGAGAGAATATTATTGTTTCTACCTCTTATAAAGGAACGATTCCGCCAACGACTGCAGACGGCAGATGGAAACTGCAGGCGGCAGTTGGAGTTGTTACCATGACGACGTCATTACTCTGCACTATTAATTTGTATAATTTCTAGCAACTGGTGTCCGGCAGAACGTCAGTTGCTAATAAAGATACAAATTATAGTGCAAAGTAATGAGGTCGTCATGGTGACAACTCTAACTGCCGCCTGCAGTCGTTGTCGAAATCGTACCTTAAGGTTCCAGAGTGTGGCAAACGCTGTCGTTATCGTCTGCTAATTATATCCCACAAATAATCGATCGGTTTAAGATCTAGACTATGCGATGGCCAATTCAAGGTCCCAAGATTTATCTGTTGTAAATATTCGGCTACAGTTCGTGAACGTGAGGTCTTGCATTATCGTGCATTAGCAAAAAATTTTTACCAATATAAGGAGCCTAAGCTAAGTTAAGCAAAGATAGAATGGTAGCTAAGTCCAACTCTATGTAAGATCACGTCTTGAACACACTCATCGCGGGTCAAATTCCTTGTAGCGCGTTCCATTTCCATCAAACAACAAAAAAAAAAAATACGGACTTAATTGAAACTTTAAATAATAATTCTACTAATTTTCACAACAAACCAGACACTTTTTGACTGTCAACAATTTGACATCTACTAAATTGTTAATTTCTCATAGCGTACTTTAGGCTTGTTTATTAATCTAAGCAGAAAATAAGGATTTATTGATGAAAAACATGGCTAGTTGTTAACGTACCTAACTTTTTTATTATCCAACAGAAGCAAATGAAAAAAAAAAGAAATGGTAATAAAGCCTAAGGCTACAATCAAGTTTTAATTTCAATATTTTACATAATATGCTAGAATAGTCCACAGGGTGTTCCACACTTTAAGGAAAAAAACACAGTGTGATTGTTACACAAGGTATAAAATGACATTTACTTGTCTAGCAACAATATTATTACATCGTTTTTCTTAAATTAGGCTATAACACACTAAAATATCACTCTAGAGACATCTAATATGTCCCATTTATAAGGTGTTCAGTTTTTTGCCGTTTAGTGTATTTTTTCTAGTTTTAATCTAAAGTTGAACTGTTGTTTCATCCAACTTGATTTAACGAAACATAGTACCTACTTATACCCCAGGCTGTGGGTGAAAAATAGGTCGATTTCAGGATATAATTCAGGAATTTTTGAAACCTATCAGGTGTTGTAAAGGACGATGCCAGGAATAACTTCTACTAAAATGTAACCAAAAATATTGTGCGCTTTTTTTTTATTGCGATTTTCATTTGTTAAATTTGCAATTTTTAATGATTTTTAATTTTGCAGCTTAGGATATTGATTTTGGAGAAAAACTTTTTAATAGGAAGTTGTAGTAAATTAAAAAACCTACAATTTGAGGTACGGTAAGTTTAATTTGGTTAATTGGTTATTGCAAAACAGCCTGCGAATGGTCCAAAATGGCCGTTTTTACAATTGCTTTATTTATTGTACAAATATTTTTTTTTATTTTTTAAAGCTTTAAAATGAAGATCTTTCAATTTCAAACATAAAAGAAAATTGTAAAGCCAGATTAACGTATTTGTTGCTTAGATATTATAAATTGTTTATCCTATGAGGTCAAATGTCGAAGGCTATAACTTTTTGAAAAAAAATCGTATAGAGTTGGTGAAACACCTAATCTCCTTCTAAAGAGTTCTATTTTCACATTCTGATGTAAATAAATGCATAAAACATTTTTAAACCTCTAATTTTTGTGTTTGAAAATAAGGGGGCAAATTTCGTTATAAACATTTAAAGCTGAAGCGGCCCTGTACATGCTATGAGTTTTTAACTTGAGTTTCTAACTTACAGATTTTTGTTGCTGAAGATAAAACGAAGATTTATAAAAAAATAAAAATTTTCTACAACCAACTGAAGCCGAGATAATTGTTTTTTTTTTCTTAAGTCGTAGTGCCTTTATTTATAACAATTAGGAAATTATTTTACAGTCATTGACTAAAGAAAGACTTATATTATCTTAAAATAAAAATTATTATAAAATATAATTACATTTAATTATTAAAAATTATTTTTAAAATCGGTGCTTTTGCCAGCGGCCGAATTTTACAAATCGCCCTGCTCGCTTCAAATCCGCGCGGTCGGAAAATTTTTACGTAACTTTTATTAAATTTTGACAGAAAACAATTTAATAATATTACCATTATAATATACAGTCTATTTACCACTGTATTTGTTTTTCTTGATAAACTTTTACATGTGAAATTTCATTTCTGATGAAATAATATTACAAAAATGATACATATATATGAAATATATAACTATATTTTTAATTTTTTCATTGTTATATAAATATAATAATAATAATGTTACTTCTTACTATAATATACAATATAAAACTTTTTCTTCTTGTAGTGACTATTCTTTTTGGATTTCACATATAAAAGTTTATCAAGAAAAACAAATACAGTGGTAAATAGACTGTATATTAAAATGGTAATATTATTAAATTGTTTTCTGTCAAAATTTAATACAATTTACGTAAACCTTTTCCGAGCGCGCGGATTTGAAGCAAGCCGGGCGATTTGCAAAATTCGGCCGCTTGCAAAAGCACCGATTTAAAAAATAATTTGTAATAATTAAATGTAATTATATTTTATAATAATTTTTATTTTAAGATAATATAAGTCTTTCTTTAGTCAATGACTGTAAAATAATTTCTTAATTGTTATAAATAAAGGCACTATGATTAAAAATCAAACAGGAGTAGGATGTGCTATGTATGTGCAAAATACCCATCAACATAATAATTACAAATTATCTAGTATTAGTAGTATTTTTACAGCTGAGATTATAGCCATCGAAAAAGCTCTAGAATGGATCAAAGAGAATAATATTGAAAAAGCTGTGATAATAACAGACTCCAGATCTGCAATATATGCAATTGAAAATACTGATTTTAGTTCATACAAATCAAAAATTTTATGTAATATAAAAAATAATTTGTCTAAAGTGGAAGTAGTATTTATATGGGCAAAAGGGCATGCCGGTATACTGGGTGATGAGAAAGTGGATGAGTTGGCCAAAGATGCAATAAAAAAAGGTGAGATACTAACTCACATCTTATCGACAGATGCAATAAATGACGTCAAAGTTAGAATAAATAAAAATAAAATATGGAAAAAAGAATGGAAAAATATTACAAGCATGTCAAAAAATTTATATTTTCCTTTACATCAAGAACTTCCTCCGCCACCTGAATACATATTTAAATATAGCCTGCCAAAGCAAGATATTTCTACTATCGTCAGATTAAAAACTCGACACGGGAAATATGAGGCACATCTGCACAAATTAGGAATAATTAATTCATCAGTATGTTTTTGTGATAATGTTTCGATTAGAGATTTAAACCATATTTTCTTGGAATGCAAAATTAACGATAGATATATAAATCAATTATATTACAATTTACGACAAACACAAGTTCATTTTCCAATTAGTATAGAATATCTACTAAGTTGTCATAAAATGGAAATATTTAAATTACTCATAAACTACTTGAAAGAAACAAATATAATCATTTAAGTGAAATAGGTATAAATATAACAAAACTAATAAATTGAGGTAAAAATAAAATAAAAATCTGTGGCTAACGGACTCGCATCCAAGCCATTTTTTCACACACACACACACACACACACTATGATTAAAAAAAAACAATTATCTCGGCTTCAGTTGGTTGTAGAAAATTTTAATTTTTTTATAAATCTTCGTTTCGTCATTAGCAACAATAATCTGTAAGTTAGACACTCATAGGATATACAGGGCCGCTTCAGCTCTAAATGTTTATAACGAAATTTGCCCCCTTATTTTCAAACCCAAAAATTATCTCGGCTTCAGTTGGTCGTAGAAATTTTTTATTTTTTTATAAATCTTCGTTTCATCTTCAGAAACAATAATATGTAAGTTAAAAACTTATAGGATGTACAGGGCCGCTTCAGCTCTAAATGTTTATAACGAAATTTGCCCCCTTATTTTCAAATCCAAAAATTAGAGGTTTAAAAATGTTTTACGCATTTATTTACATCAGAATATTAAAATATAACTCTTTAGAAGGAGATTGGATGTTTCACCAACTTTCTACGATTTTTTTTTCAAAAAGTTATAGCCTTCGACATTTGACCTCTTGGGATAAACAATTTATAATATCTAAGCAACAAATTCGTTAATCTGGCTTTACAATTTTTTTTATGTTGGGAATTTTAAAGTTTTAAAAAATAAAAAAAAGTATTTGTACAATAAATAATGCAATTGTAAAAAACGGCCATTTTGGACCTCTCGCAGGCTGTTTTGCAATAACCAATTAACGAAATTAAATTTACCATAGCTCAAATTGTAGGTTTTTTAATTTACTACAACTTTCTATTAAAAAGTTTTTCTCTAAAATCAATATCCTAAGCTACAAAATTAAAAATCAATAAAAATTGCAAATTTAACAAATGAAAATCGCAATTAAAAAAAAAAGAGCACAATATTTTTGGTTACATTTTAGTAGAAGTTATTCCTGGCATCGTCCTTTACAACAACTGATAGGTTTCAAAAATTCCTGAATTATATCACGTTTTTTCACCCACAGCCTGGGGTATTAATAACATTTTTTTTATTATTTGAAAGAACATAAATGACAACGGCTTTAGCTATAATGTCAAGTTGACAATTTATGACAAGTAAGCAAAATATATCACTGGAGTAGTTATTCACTGTTTGGGATTTTTATACTGTTGATGTTGAAGTCTGCAGTATTATCTACAAACTGGAGAAACTCAAATGAATTTTATCAATAAAACTAAGTTCTAATAATGAAAAATGGTATTAAATAACTAATGGAAAATATTTTTTTTATAGATTCCAGAACCAAAGATTTCTTTCTAATAGCCAGTCCAATTCCTTCAATTGCTTTATCAGTAGTATATTTAATCTCAGTGACGGTAAGTTGATTATAATTTTGTTAGAAATTACGGTGCTCTAAATATGGTTAATTAATCTTTTATTGTAGTCCATTTTTTCACGGTTTTTGCTCTAAATTTTAAAGAACCGCTTGGATTGACATGAAATTTGGCATACGTATAGCTTACATATCAAAGAAAAACGTGATATTGTGCCGATGTGTGCTTTTGCCCTGGGGGTGACTTTCACCCCCTCTTGGGGATGAAAAAATATATGTCCAAAATAAGTCCGGAAATGGGTAAACTGACTAATTTTAAGTAACTTTTGTTGTATAGAGCTTTTTCGCCAAGTCAACACTTTTCGAGTTATTTGCGAGTGAATATGTTCATTTTTCAACAAAATAACCACATTTTTAGACGGTTTTTCGCAAATAACTCAAAAAGTAAGTATTTTGTCGAAAAAAATGTTGTTATCAAAATTATAGCCTATAAAAAAGTAAAAAAATGGTGTGCGCGTTAGGTCTCTGAATCTCGTAGAACCAGAGTTATAGCCAATGAAAGATAGATTCATATTCACCAAATTTCAAATAGAATATTTCGACGTGAAATATCCAAAAAATTAAGCACTTTTTGGGGAAAACCCATTTTAACTTTTTTAAAGTGTTTAAAAAAGCTTTATTTATGTTTTTACAAAAAGTTTCTAGCACTAAATTTAAGCAAGTTACGCTCAAAATAAAGTTGGTCCCTTTTGTTTTTGCAAAAAAAAATTCGGAAAGACCACCCCCTAATTAGCAACTTAAATGAAATGTTGTGTTTATATGATCTGTAAGTTTCATCGATTCAAAGTGCTTATTTTTGAAAAAATTTGGTTTCAAAATAAAATTTTTAAAAATTTAAATTTGAAAAAATATCCTTTTTTTTTTCTAAATAACTTAAAAATTGTTAGAGATACCAAAAATCTCGAAAAACAAAAAAAGTCAGATTTGCCTTTCTGAATATCATACATGTTTTTGTTTTTCTGTTAGACAAAAATTGATTAAGATTTAGTGTTTCTAAATTTGCATACATTCGTGATCAGTGACTCGTTCAACCATTTTAACTACAGCCCTTTCAATAATAAGGACTTTGAACCGATGAAACTTACAGATCATATAAACAATATATACACGAGTCAAGAAATTTGTAAAGTCGTAACGATTAAGTTCATTTAAGATACTAACTAGAGGGTGATTTTCTCGATTTTTTTATCAAAAACAAAAGGGACTAACTTTATTTTGAGCGTAACTTGTTTAATTCTGATACTAGCAATTTTTTTTATAAAACAAAAATGAAGCTTTTTTTAAACACTTTAAATAATTTGTAATGAGTTTTCCCCGAAATGTGCTTCAGTTTTGGTTATTTCACGTTAAAGTATTCCATTTGGAATTTGACGAATATGAGCCTATTTTTCATTAGCTATAACTCTGCTTCTACTAGGTGTAGAGACGTGATATAAACACCACTTTTTAAAAAATTTTACAGGCTATATTTTTGGTATGAATGTTTTTTCGACAAAATACTTACTATTTGAGTTATTTGCGCAAAACCGTTTAAAAGCGTGGTTATTTTGTTGAAAAAAATGAACATATTCACTGCCAAATAACTCGAAAAGTATCGACTTAGTGAAAAAACTCTATAGAACAAAAGTTACTTAAAATTAGCCAGTTTATCCATTTCCTGACTTTCTTTGGACGAATATATTTTCACCCCCAAGAGGGGGTGACAACCACCCCCAGGGCAAAAGCACATATCGGCACAATATCACTTTTTTCTTTGACTTGTTAGCTATGTGTATGCCAAATTTCATGTCAATCCAAGCGGTTCTTTAAAATTTAGAGGTTTTGCAATATTTTACCGTTAAAGAACGGACTGTTGATTGAAATTTTGTTTTAGGTTCTTATACCAACTTTTATGAAAAACAGAAAACCATATGAGCTCAAAAATTTTGTTATATTTTACAATGGTTTCCAAGTTTTGTTCAGTGCGTGGTTGTTTTACGCAGTAAGTATAAATTTATTGTATTTTTCTCAAGTAAAATTTTTTATTAGGAGGTTTAAGATTTTGATATCTTTTGTAATATATCTACCCATGGTCTCCATTGTTGTATTTTGTGGTTCCACCTTTTATACTTCAGTCGGGCATTGTGTCCTGCGAAGCTCCATTTCAATTTGGCACCATGTTCTCCTGCGTCTTTTACTTTGGTTTTGCTTCTAATCCATTTGTTCGTTTTTTTGTCTATAAGTCTCACCCCGAGCTTTGATCTTTCCATCGCTCTTTGTACCTTTACTATTTTATTTTTATTGGTCTTGGTGAGTGTCCACGACTGTCAACCATACATGACTATAGGGAGGATACACTTATCGTAAACTCTGGTTTTTAAATATTGTTCTATTTTAGTGTTTTTCAAAATCCAACTCAGTTTTCCGAATCCTGCCCACGCTAACCTTATTCTTCTGGTAATTTCGGCAGTTCGATTTATTTGATCTAAAACTATTTGGAACCATTCCCGGCGGATTTTTCCTTTCTAGTTAACCCTCTCCTACCTTCAATCTTGCCTTCACTGAAAGTTGCAAATTGCAATAGACTGTACTTATCGTTCCAAAACACATGGCCTCTGTATGAGGATTTCCTTATTTTAGCAGTTGTTAATAATTGTATCTCTTTAACCATTCATCTAATTAGTGCTGTATAGGTTACCCTGTCCATCCAAGGTATTTTTATTATTTTTGTGTTATCGATACCACCAGTAGACAGACCAAATATAAAATGAGAGACGTAGTATTGAGTCCCGTCACTACAGTTTGAGGACAACCTAGCGTTTGAAGCTGAAGCGTTTCTGAAGCTGTATCTATGTTGCACCAAATAGTGTCGGAATTAGATGGGAAAATAGTTCTATCTTTGCTATTTATGAACGGCTGCCTTTTTCTTCTTTCTAAGCTGCCGTCTTCTTTCAAAAGTTGATTATCAATATTTTATGAACTCTGTTAACTTTTAAAGCTGCTACAAAAAGCTGCTTAGACGAGCTATTCAACCACTCTCTAACTAAAGATTACGTAGCCATAACATTCGTGTTCTTTCAACGCTAGGCCTTCCTAAAATCTATCCCTGCATGACGTTCTACAGAAGCTGGTATTTTTTCCCCTCATTACCTGGTACCACAGATACCACAGTTTTTATATCTATAGGTATTTACTTATCCAGTTCCGTTTCTTTTGAAAGTTTTGAAAGTGTTCACAAGATTTCGTCATACGTAAGGTATTAGAGTAAGGTCCACTCATTTGGGAAGGCATTAATTTGCATCTTATGGCGCATCTAAAAATGGACTAAGAACGTCTTTAGAGACGTTAGAGAAGACATCTTTAAAGTTGGTGATTAGTTACTGACATTGAAGTCTTGCTAATGAGTATAACATTTGACCAAAAATGGAGTTGCCCCCTTTTTGCATTAATAACTCAATTAAGTAATAGTGTTCGGTACTTATGAGGGATAATGTAAATAATATTACTATTAGGGCCGGTTGTTCGAACGGTAATCAGCATTGATCACTATCAAATACTTAATTACTGTCACAACTGTCAATGTCAACTTTGGTTGGGTTGCCGAAAACATAATTATTGATGACAATTATGAAATTAGTTAATCAATTATGTTAATAATTGTTATGTTAATTGACTAACTAATCTCATAATTATAATTAAATATGCTTTCAGTAACCCAACCAAAGTTGACATTGACAGTTGTGACAGTAATTAAATATTTGATAGTGATCAATGTTGATTAGCGTTCGAACAACCGGCCCTTAGTGATTCATTATCGATTGAAAAAATAACAATTCTGTGTATATTAATTATATGGACGGCTTCAAATTCCACCAGAGCAGAAGTTAGTGATCATACAAAACCTTAAATACTCAATTGCCTATTAAGAGGTTCGAAGCGAATAGGCATATAAATAAGAAGAACCATTGTAGTCTGTTGTTACTGACAGCGATTATGTTTCTGATTAAGTTCCAACTTTAAAGAGGAGAATTATATTTTTATCATAATACAACCAACATCCTTATTTACTATTACGGGATAAAATTATACAAAAAAAATCGATAAGACACGTACTTACAAAATTGATGACAAATACAATGTTTACAATATATCACCAATCATGGGTATTTTCTTGAAAATATACAGTGATGAGCGCGGTAATAACCGGCAAAATAACGCAAAAGATTGAAAACATACTAAGTTGTGAGATAAAAAGAAATGAAACTAGTAGAGTTAGAAAATTTAGCGATAAACACCTATACATTTACATTATATTTATTGTTTCCCACCTTTAGACCTATCGGACGAGTTTGGCAACTGCCACTGTGGCAGTGACAATTTTAGTTGACATAATACCTACTCTAATGCGTCTAAAGGTGGGAAACAATAAATAGAATGCAAATGAATACATTTTTTATCGCTAAATTTCCCACCTTTGATAGTTTCATTTCTTTTTAACTCACAACTTCATATGTTTTGCATCTCTTGCGTTATTTTGCCTGTTATTAGCGCGCTCACCACTGTATATTTGCCGTTATTTGTATGAAGTTGATATTAATTTTAAGTTTACAGTAAATGAACGCTAAACAAATTCTTCTTTTTTAGTTTTTAGTTGGTGGCTGGTACTCTCCGGTATTCACTGGAAAATGTTTCCTTCCAGGATCTGGAAGTAATGTAAGTAGTTCAATAAAATAACTTACACATTACAATATTAAAGTGGCTTATTTCATTTAGTTTCAAATTCTCACGATAGGATTTTGTAATTTTTAAAATTTAAATGTGTTTGACATTAATATCACGATGCAACACGATATCACGATATCATGCAACAATAAAACTTGTTGCATGGCAACTATTTTTGTGACTATTGCCGAATGGAAACGAGTTTAAGAAACAAATTGGAGCATTATTTTCTTATTTAATATTACAATTTAATTCTTTGTAAATAAACATTCAGTGACATTTATTCCAATTATGTGTCATGCATTTTTCAACTTGTCAAAGTGAACAGCACAGTTTAGTAAATATTCAGGCGAAGATATTAAAATATTAGTTAAACTTATTTATAAATTCAGATTTATTCATGAAATAATCTTAACGAAGTATACTCGAGCGCTAAAAATTAAAGATTTGTGTTGTCCTCGTGACAATTTGACATTAATTAGATGCAGAACTAAAAAAGAACTAAAAGTTTATTATGGTTAGGTGACAACAACGTCAATTTAAAACTTAAATAATTTGGAACTAAAATTACAACATGTTCTGTATTAAATTTCCATATTCTTCTTCTTTACGTGCCATCTCCGCGACGGAGGTTGGCAATCATCACGGCTATTCTGATCTTAGATGCTGCTGCTCTGAATAGTTCGGTAGACCATTCCCTCAAGCTACGCAACCATGAGATTCTTCTCATTCCTACACTTCTCTGGCCCTGGAGTTCCTCTTGTTTAATTAATTGAAGTATGTTATATCTCTCATTACACATAACATGCCCCAGGTACTGCAGCTTTCGTGCCTTACGAATTGCCATATTTTAAATAAATAAAAATTTTTAAGTAGTCTAATATGACAGACTTTACTGAACTATAAAGCTGGATTAATAGTTTGATGGACTGTAGACATAGAAGCACTGGAGTGGAGACTTAACAAACGGACTGTAAATATTATGTCAATTTATAAATCGACGGAGTGGAATTTTTGGCATAATACAGGAAATAAGAATTATTACGAGGTATCCAAATTCAAGTTTCAATCTTGTTTTATCAGTTTCCGATAAGTAATTTGGGGTTATTTCATTTTCTCTACGACCGTTTAATAATATGCTCATTATTCGCTGTTTTTGAATAGATAATGATAATAACACCGATTACTTTACCCGTGAGTAATAGTTCATTACTCACGGGCTGAAGTTACTCACGGGTCATTACTCACGGGCTGAAATTAGGTTCAACTGGCGAATGCCACTTTTAATATTAGTCTTATATGTATAAACTGCTAATAAAATTACTTACTTAAACTTGTTTATTTAACACATTAATTATTCTAATGTATATCAATAATTAGCTTCGAAACATTTTTAAAGGATTTTTAACTGTAACAATGCATTAGTATATTTTTTACTTTTATACCTTGTTTACTATAATGACAGTAGGTACAAAATACTTACGTATAATTTTTCGGAAATGAAAATAATTTGAATTGACTATTTCTTGTTGTGTCTTTTACAATACATAATTATTAAGACAGCATTGCTAATTAATCGTAAGCAACCAATTATTCAGCCGTGTATATAGGTACTATTGGTAAACCAAATTTATTTTTGTAAATTATAATTTTAATCTCGAGTATATAATTATGTTGTTTTACTAATTAAAATAAAAAAGGTCGTAGAAAAAGTATAGTATTCTACTTGCATGTAATTTAATATAAGCACATTACATGCTCGTTGAATAATATAATATAACATTGATTTTTAGTTGTTAATGCAGCCCCATCGCCCGTCTTCTCACAAGCGCTTCATTAACAATTAAAAAACAATATTAAAAAAAAACATGCCAAAAATTCTTATGGAGAGCTGATAAAAAAAGGTTTGAATGTGATTTCAGGCATTTCGCAATTTCAAATTATATTTTTACTTTTGTTTTTGACCCTATAAGATCGTAATTTTTGGTTCTTTTTAAGTTTTAACCTATTTATAACTCGAAAACAAACAACTTTAGAGAAAAATTTAAAAAGACCTTTTTTGTTCCCAATGATCCAAAAAACCTAAAATAATGTCTGCCCTTTCCAGAAAAACGGAAGATCTGACAACAATGTAAATACAACTGTAATATCGGCCGCATTAAAAGACCCCTATCCACCAAAATATATAAAAATTGAAGCCGATTCCGATATAATTAAGGCGTTCCATATATAAAATTCACTCTGCATATTTACAGTTCCGCTACAAATAAAATAAAAAAAAAAGCAAACTTTACACAAATTATAAGTTTTATTTTAATTAACTTAATAATTAAATTCTTATAATTAGCAACTTTTTTTATTTCGATGTCTGTTTTTTACGTTACATTAAAATTCTATTTTTTTTTTAGATGGTGTTGGCTGCTTACTGTTATTTCCTGTCAAAATTCACTGAATTCGTAGATACGGTAAGTCTTTAAAAGTAAACTATGTTATGGGCACAAAAATCGAAAATGTTCCATTGTTTTTCAGTCAGGCAAAAAAAAATGAAATACTAGTTTAATTTACACTACACCAAAAAAATTAACGCACCACTTAAAATTGGGTCATTTTTGATGTCTAATTTTATAAACCTGTCGTCCGATTTAAGTGTTTTTTTTTTATTCTGTTATGCCTTATTCTTTAACAATATTGCTGTAATAATATTATTGCTGGAGATATAAATTGTCATTGCATACCGGGTGTAGCGATCAAACTGCGTTTTTTCTCAAAATTTACCACACCCTGTGGAATATTCTAGCATTTATAAAATACTGAAATTAAAACCCAACTATAGGCTCAGATTTTCTTAACACTCTGTTTTTTGATTCAATCGCTTATGTTGGATAGTAAAAAAGTTAGGCACTTTAACAAGTCGCCATGTTTTTCAGAATAAATAAATTCGACACCCATATCGAACAAGGTTGTAACTCAAGTTACATATTTTTTCAGATTTCAACACAGGCGAATTCAGCAAAAAATTGCGCACACGTCAATATAAACGACATAGTTTAATTCTCAATAGTTTGGCTAATAAGAAGTTGTATTTTAAGTTACGTATGGCATTTTACTCCATTTTAGCGTGAATAAGGCAGTAACACTGGATACTCCCTATGTAAAATATTTACTTTCTTTATACTTGACGATTAACAAGGTTTTAAATGAGTTACAACTTTGTTGCACGTATGTTTAATTTATAACGTATTCAAACATATGGCGCATCTCATAAGTCAAATCATCGAAATAAAAGAAAAAACGGATTTAAAGAGTTTTTTCCTTTTTTGTAGTTACGGTGGACAAAATAAGTATCGAATAGTGTTTGCTACGTACTTCTATGTAGTGAAAAAGTTTAATATTAACATTACACATGTATTTTTAGAAATAGCACATTCACAAAACGAGGGTGATTCAATGCATGTCCTTATAGAAAAACGGAAAAAACATTGAGTCGTATATGCTCCACACCAATGGATAACCATGACATGATATGCCAAAGCAAATCCGTAAATGAAATAAATCAAAAGCAAATTCTAAATTTTAACCCATTTAAGGACACACATGTTAATTTTGAAGTAGACATTAATAGTAAAATAGTAAAGTAATAAAGCAAAATGGTTTAAAATTAAATATTTACAGATACGCAATAAAAATGCGAAAAATTTGAGATATTTTATACCATGGTTTTTTCATAGTGGTAGAATATTATTGTTATTGTAAAATTTATAATTTCCAATTAAAATTTTGTAAACTGTGAGTTGATATTTTGTTTAAATATACCATAAAAACTAATTTTCTCCTAGCTATATTGCAAATAACTCAAAACATACAACCTTTTAATAGTTAAACGGGAAAAATAATTAACACGGAGAGTGTAAAATGGTTGTTAGGCGAGTTACAACTTTTTTCTACGAATACTCATGTTTAATCTCAAGGTTGTATCTCAATCAAACTCAGGATTCTCAATAGCTAATAAAATTACAAAGCATACATCTTACAGTAATCCCTTATTGCGTTATAAATATCATATCACATTAGTGTAAAAGGGTCTAATCATTTCGCTACAAATTTTTAAAAATTCTTGTTTTCGTTTTTTCCTCTCCTGTAAAATCGCTAAAAATGAGTTACAACCTTGTTCGATGGGGGTGTCGAATTGTCAGTTTGTAAGAAAAATTTTAACATCCCATATCTCGGAAACGAAGCATTTGAGGACATATGTTTACAAAGCAAACTGTCATTATTTTTTCATACACAATTACCTCTTACAGTTTGCCGTACTTATTTAGAAACACCCTGTATTGATGAAGAACATGGCTAGTTGTTATAGTACCTACCTTTTTATTATCCAACATAAGCGAATAAATATAAAAACAGAATGTTAAGAAAAGCTGAGGCTATAGTTGGATTTTAATTTCAGTATTTTATAAATGCTAGAATATTCCACAGGCTGTGGTGAACTTAGAGAAAAACACAGTTTGATTACAATTTTATCACAGCGATATTGTTAAAGAATAAGGCTATACGTATTAAAGAAATACTTGAATCGGACAACATGTTTAGAAAATTCGAGACATCAAAAATGACCCATTTTTAATGTGATGAGTTAATTTCTTGGAGTAGTGTATATAAAAATTATTGTAGTTTCTGTAAGTTTAGTTTTTGTACAGTCGGAAAAATGAGAGAATACTCATGAACGATCACATCAATCACTTATTCTGCATTTGCTGTCTTTTTCTACAAATAACAACCGTTTGTTATAGAAAAAGACAACAAATACAAAATAAGTGATTCTTTATGTGTTTCCATATAAATCGTTCTTCTAAAAATACAGAATATTTTTTGATTTTTTTCATTTATTTAAATTCAATTGGAACTTTGCCCAAGGGATAGGCAGCTTTCGAAGATAACAATGTAGTTTTAATGGATTTCTCTGTTCGGCACAGCTTACATGCACCTATATTTCGAGGCTTCATCTATAAAATTACAAGCTGTAGCAATCTTGTTTTTCTGTATCGTAAATAAATAGTGAAAATTCGCTAAGATTGAAGTACATTTCGTCACTCACGCTGTAGTCTTGGAAGCAATCTCTTCGGTTATACAGTTTTCTTGTCAAACGCTGGCCACAACTGTTTAAAATTACCCACAACTTTAGTTTTTACTTCTTTTACCGACAATTTTCGTGTGGTACTATTAGTTACAAACGTTTTGGTTATTTGGTGAACCGCATGATACTACGACAAACCGTCTACGGGTGAACCGTAGAAATTATATCGCTTCTTTTTTTATTTCGCCTTTATTCGGGGCGAATCGCCTAATTAACCCGGGAACAGTCGCGCTCTTTTTTGTCACACGATTGGTCGCGCGTTAGATTTGATCTAACACTACGCATTTAAAACAAATTTTTATTTTATAGTATTTTTATTTAATTGTTATGTTAAAAATATCTGTTTCTAAGATAAGAGATGTATCTCGACATGGAACAAACGATAAAATAAAAGATAACATATACAAATGAATGGAACAAACACTAAAATATAACCATAGGATGTAATTTCGCTAGTACGTCGGGCTAATTTTTGCGCAAATTGTCTACAACTGTTAAGTTATGGTTAATATATAGATCGTTTAAATACGTATAGACATCTGAGTACAAAAAAAGTTTCTTAGCCACATCACTAGAAAATTATACTTGAAAATTTTGACCTACGTTATCAGTCGCCTCGTTAGATTTTATCTAACAAAAGTCAATTTTACTAATATTTTGTTATGCTGTCCGGTACCCTTGGACTACATTCTACACTCTTCCTTGAGGCACTTATGATAGGAAATCTATGTTGCGAAGTCTAGATGTTGTTCATCTAGTTACTATCTTACGGAAAAGGATAAAATGTTCATCAACGTTCAGCTTGTAGCTCCAACTTTTTCCCGAGCGATTCTCACCAATTTTCGTTTTTCCGTTCTGCTAATATGTTCATTCAAATTTTTTTCTCAATGCCAATTTCAATTTCAAAACTTCAACTATTTTGCTTCATCGTAATCTACACTAATTCTTCTAGCAAAAGTTGCCACAGCAAAATTACCAAAATATTGAAGGACTCTTAAATGTCAAGAGCGTTAAAGATGAGCTTGATCAACTGCTTAATACTTCCAATGCTGATCTACGGATGTGAATCTTGGACCCTGAGACAATAGGAAAGAAGAAAGATAGACGCCACTGAAATGTTCTGTTGGAGAGGAATGTTGCGAATTCCTTGAACTGACCGTCCCCAACAAGATGGATCGATCAAATTATAGGAATATGCAAAAGACGTATGCATGAGCTAAAAGAAATGACCAGATACAGAAATCTTTGGAGACGGACAATCGACATAACATCGACCACTACACTCCCTTCGGGGGTCAGGATTGAAGAGAGAGGAACCTTCAGTAATAACAACCAGGTAGTCCGCAAATAAAAGAATGTAGATTTGCCTGATTTGAAAGTTATATAAGCTGTTTCCCATTGAGTTAGAATCTTTCCTTCGTTCAGGCAGTTATTAAATATACCACATAGAGATTCTATTAACACGTGTAAATTTTTTTGGTAACTCTCTTAGAAAGCACTTCTTCTTATTCATACCTTTTAATACGTGTATCACAGTGTTATATCATTAGTTGTCATATACCTTACTACTGCATACTTTATATGTTTTTCATATCTCACATCGAGAAAATTCGCCCTATTCTCATTAAGAAAATCTTCATAATATTTTTTTCACTGTAATAGTTCAATGACTTATCTATAAAGGTACAGGAAAACGAATTATGGCGTAGACACTATAGTTTTAAATTTTACCACCTTTATAATGAGCCTAGTTAAAGGAAATTAATAGAGGAGTACAAAAAAGGTGGTTTGGAAATAAACATAAAGAAGACCGAATATATGTGTATCGGTGGGACACAGCAGGACCTTACACTGGGGAATGGCGAAATTATTAAACATTGCGACGCATATAAATACCTTGGTATGACCATCACACAAGAAGGAAGCGTAGACCGGACGATAGAAGAAAGAAACAACCAGGGAAGAAAAGCAATTACCCTTCTCAATAGCATCCTCTGGGACCAGTCAATATCAAACAACAACAAACATAGAATATACAATACAATCGTTAAGAGTATAATCACTTACAGCAGTGAAGTATGGCAAATAAAAGAAAGATGCAAGAGAAAACTTGAAGCAACAGAAATGGATTTCTGGAGGCGCTCAGCAGGAAAATCAAGATTAGAAAGGGTAACCAATAACAGAATTAGGGAAATAATGAATGTGAAACACACAATAGTAGATGACATTAGTACCAAACAGCTTAGATGGTATGGACACGTACAAAGAATGTCCGAAGAACGACTCCCGAAACAAATCCTAACGTGGACCCCTCATGGTAGACGAAAAAGAGGAAGACCCCGCCTGAGTTGGAGAGAAGGCATAAATCGAGAAATAAGAGAAAGAGAATTGGATGAAGACCTTTGGATGGACCGAAGTGAATGGCGACTAGGCATCGGAAGACGTAGGAGAACGTTTTAAAACCGATATATATATATATATATATATATATATATATATATATATATATATATATATATATATATATATATATATATATATATATATATATATATATATATACAGGGTGGTTCACCTTATTCGCCTCGGTCTCTGTACGGAAAACCACTTGATATTTTAAAAAAATATCTTCACAGAAATATACAGGGCCGTTAATACTACAACCTAAAAATAATGTGAATTATACAGGGTGCTCCAAAAAAGAGTGGTATATCAAAGTTATATTTTTTCTTATGGAATGCACTATATCTGATGACGTTACTGAATTGACCTTAAAAAATAAGCTATATTTTTATAAGGGTTCCCTATACCTAAATACAGGGTGTTTTGATTTATTTCAATTTTTATGAAAATGTAAGGTTATAGAAAAAAATAAATATCTACGAATCTAAGAATCAGTAACAAATTCCTTCTTGGATCTTAATAATAGACTATTTAGCATACTTAAACAGATGCTTGCTGCAACAAAATTTCTTACAGGGTGGTCAAAATATGAGATTGTTTTATTAACAAATTCAAGCTGTAATAACTTACTTATTTTAAATAGAACACCCTATATCTTACTAGTCTATCGCGTAGAAAATTTACTTAGGTTTCAATTTATATTAGGGTTTCCTATACCTATCTTTTACAGGGTGGTCAAAATATTAAATTGTTCTATTAACAAATTCAAGCTGTAATAACTTACTTATTTTAAATGGAACACCCTGTATCTTACTAATCTATTGCGTATAAAATTTGCTTTGCTTTCAATTCCTATTAGGGTTACCTATGCCTATCTCCTTTCATTTTTGAAATATTTAAAGATTTCCTAATTTGTAAGCTTTAAAAATTAGAATTAAGTACCTATATCGTGGTTACGTACAACACATCACCAACACCGGCAATATACTTAAATATCTTAGTCAAGATACTTTCGTTAATAAAATTCATATTTTTATCATTTAATCACACAGAGTGTTCTTATTTTAAATGACATACTCGATATTCTATTCTTTATAATGGAAGATATTTAAAATCTCTTCAATTCCATGTAAACATTCTCAATACACATGTTATTCTGTAAATGTTAATTCCCATGTTATTCTGTAAATACCCATTTTTATATATTTTTGTACAATAGGCTCGTTTTCGTCATAGTAGCCATTGCATTAAAATTGTCTGTAATTGCGATCCAAAGATTCAAACAAAAAGTGATGTTCTTAAATTTATTTAATAACCATTGGTTTAAAATATGGAAAATACTTATACGGAATGAAATATAATTTAAGTATCTTCCAGAATACGGCATCTAATATAGGGTGTGCAGTTTAATATAAACATATTATTCAATGTCACATGTAGGCCAAAATCAACTAAAATAATACAACACTCTGTGTGATTACATGATAACAATGAAAATTTTATTATTGACAGTATCATGTCTAAGTATATTGCCGGTGTTGGTGATGTGTTGTACATAATTTGTAACCACGACATATTTACTTAATTCTAATTTTTAAAGCTTGCAAATTAGGAAATCTTTAAATATTTAACAAATGAAGGGAGATAGGTATAGGAAAGCCTAATAAGAATTGAAAGCTTAATAAATTGTCTACGCGATAGGCTAGTAAGATATAGGGTGTTCTATTTAAAATAAGTAAGTTATTGCAGCTTGAATTTGTTAATAGAACAATCTAATATTTTGACCACCCTGTAAAAAGATAGGTGTAGGAAACCCTAATACAAATTGAAAGATAAGTATATTTTCTACGCGATAGACTAGTAAGATACAGGGTGTTCCATTTAAATTAAGTAAGTTATTACAGCTTGAATTTGTTAATACAACAATCTCATATTTTGAACACCCTGTAAGAAATTTTGTTGCAGTGAGCATCTGTTTAAGTATGCTAAATAGTCTATTATTAAGATCCAAGAAGGAATTTGTTACTGATTCTTAGATTCGTAGATATTAATTTTTTTCTAAAACCTTACATTTTCATAAAAATCGAAATAAATCAAAACACCCTGTATTTAGGTATAGGGAACCCTTATAAAAGTATAGCTTATTTTTTAAGGTCAATTCAGTAATGCCATCAGATGTAGGGCATTCCATAAGAAAAAATAAAACTTTGATATACCACCCTTTTTTGGAGCAACCTGTATAATTCACATTATTTTTAGATTGTAGTATTAATGGCCCTGTATATTACTGTGAAGAAATTTTTTTAAAATATCAAGTGGTTTTCCGTACAGACACCGAGGCGAATAAGATGAACCACCCTGTATATATATACAGGGTCCTTCATCTTATTCGCCTCGGTCTCTGTACGGAAAACCACTTGATATTTTAAAAAAGTTTCTTCACAGAAATATACAGGGTTTTTAATACTACAACCTAAAAATAATGTGAATTATACAGGGTGTTCCAAAAAAGAGTGGTATATCAAAGTTATATTTTTTCTTATGGAATGCCCTATATATGATAACATTATTAAATTGACCTTAAAAAATAAGCTATACTTTCATAAGGGTTCCCTATACCTAAATACAGGGTGTTTTGATTTATTTCGATTTTTATAAAAATGTAAGGTTTTAGAAAAAAATAAATATCTACGAATCTAAGAAGCAGTAACAAATTCTTTCTTGGATCTTAATAATAGACTATTTAGCATACTTAAACAGATGCTTATTGCAACAAAATTTCTTACAGGGTGGTCAAAATATGAGATTATTCTATTAACAAATTCAAGCTGTAATAACTTACTTATTTTAAATGGAACACCCTGTATCTTACTAGTCTATCGCGTAGAAAATTTAATTGGCTTTCAATTTGTATTAGGGTTTCCTATACCTATCTTTTTACAGGGTGGTCAAAATATTAGATTGTTCTATTAACAAATTCAAGCTGTAATAACTCACTTATTTTAAATAGAACACCCTATATCTTACTAGTTTATCGCGCAGAAAATATACTTAGCTTTCAATTCTTATTAGGGTTTCCTATACCTATCTTTTTACAGGGTGGTCAAAATATTAGATTGTTCTATTAACAAATTCAAGCTGTAATAACTTACTTATTTTAAATGGAACACACTGTATCTTACTAGTCTATCGCGTAGAAAATTTACTTAGCTTTCAATTCTTATTAGGGTTTCCTATACCTATCTCCCTTCATTTTTTAAATATTTAAAGATTTCCTAATTTGTAAGCTTTAACAATTAGAATTAAGTACCTATGTCGTGTTTATGTACAACACATCACCAACACCGGCAATATACTTAGACAAGATACTGTCATTAATAAAATTTTCATTGTTATCATGTAATCACACAGAGTGTTGTATTATTTTAGTTGATTTTGGCCTACATGTGACATTGAATAATATGTTTATATTAAACTGCATACCCTATGTTAGATGCCGTATTCTGGAAGATATTTAAATTATATTTCATTCCGTATAAATATTTTCCATATCTTAACCCAACGGTTATTAAGTAAATTTAAGAACACCACTTTTTGTTTGAATCTTTGAATCGCAATTACAAACAATTAAATGTAATGGCTACTTTGACGAAAACGAGCCTATTGTACAAAAATATGTAAAAATGGATATTTACAGAATAACATGGAATTTATATTTACAGAATAACATGTGTATTGAGAATATTTACATGGAATTGTAGAGATTTTAAATATCTTCCATTATAAAGAATAGAATATCGAGTTTGTCATTTAAAATAAGAACACTCTGTGTGATTAAATGATAATAATGTAAATTTTATTAATGAAACTATCTGATATTTAAGTATATTGGCGGTGTTGATGATGTGTTGTACATAACCACGACATAGGTATTTAATTCTAATTTTTAAAGTTTACAAATTAGGAAATCTTTAAATATTTAAAAAATGAAGGGAGATAGGTATAGGAAACCCTAATAAGAATTAAAAGCTAAGTAAATTTTATACGCAATAGACTAATAAGATACAGGGTGTTCCATTTAAAATAAGTAAGTTATTACAGCTTGAATTTGTTAATAGAACAATCTAATATTTTGACCACCCTGTAAAAAATAGGTATAGGAAACCCTAATACAAATTGAAAGCTAAGTAAATTTTCTACGCGATAGACTAGTAAGATACAGGGTGTTCTATTTAAAATAAGTAAGTTATTACAGCTTGAATTTGTTAATAGAACAATCTCATATTTTGACCACCCTGTAAGAAATTTTGTTACAATAAGCATCTGTTTAAGTATGCTAAATAGTCTTTTATTAAGATCCAAGAAATAATTTGTTACTGCTTCTTAGATTCGTAAATATTTATTTTTTTCTAAAACCTTACATTTTTATAAAAATCTAAATAAATCAAAACACCCTGTATTTAGGTATAGGGAACCCTTATGAAAGTATAGCTTATTTTTTAAGGTTAATTCAATAATGTCATCAGATATAGGGCATTCCATAAGAAAAAATATAACTTTGATATACCACTCTTTCTTGGAGCACCCTGTATAATTCACATAATTTTTAGATTGTAGTATTAAAGGCCGTGTATATTTCTGTGAAGAAATTTTTTTAAAATATCAAGTGGTTTTTCGTACAGAGACCGAGGCGAATAAGATGAACCACCCTGTATATATATATATATATATATATATATATATATATATATATATATATATATATATATAACAAGGTTGAACTATTGGGGTAGCAGCAATCTCAAAGAAAACTCTTTATAATAGTTCCAAGCTTTCGAAAATGTTTATTTTCATCATCAGTAAGATTGTTTTTGTGATGTGCAATGTTTTTAGTGAAAGTATTGACTCTGCATTTCTCAGAACAATTTTTTGTTGTTTTTGTGTTTTTGGTGATCCTCGACACCTAGTTTAGTGAGAGGAAACTATGGTGTTCTGGATTATTGGTAACACAAAGATAACAATTATTATTGATTTCAGTTAGCCTATTTGTTAAATACTGTCTATTTATGATTGTAGTTTCCCTGATGATGAAAATAAACATTTTCGAAAGCTTGGAACTATTATAAAGAGTTTTCTTTGAGATTGCTGCTACCCCAATAGTTCAACCTTGTTTCCTAACTGTTCAGCAAATATTATATACCTGTTATATATATATATATATATATATATATATATATATATATATATATATATTTACTCCCAGCGTATGAAGTGAGCCACATATCAAAAGAAACTGCGGTTGAAGTGAGGTCCTGTACAAAGTGAGGTCCAGTATACGGACCTCACTTAGTCAATCAATGTAAGACTTTTTCGTAGACATGTACTGATAGCAAACACTGTTTTTTTACAAAAAAAAGTGGGACCTCACTTTGTATGGTCCACATCAATTTTTAGTTCAGAGATTTTCCGCATAGAGGCGCTGACTTTGGCGTATATTTTCTAACCATGTATATTCTATGCCCTGTTGAATAACTTACGATACACATAGTGAGGACCATACAACTGGCAACATCTGTTCAACCAATCTTTAAAACAGTGGATCGTCAATCGTCGCATAAATTCAAACAGTACAAAAATGTTTAATACTTTAATCCTTTTTGAGAGCGTAGGCGCAAAATTTCGGTCGAGTTCTTTTTAAACGCATTTATTTTTTTTCGAATCCTGAGATAACTAATAGGTATTTTTAAAAAATTTAAACGCAAAATAGAAGACTACATTATTCCCGAGGGCAGAAAGTCCCTTATAATGAACAAAAAGTTTCTTTTGTAATATATATTTAAAATTGAAAATCATACTATTTTTTTCACCCCTGTTACTTATTAAAATAAATATTATAGAAGTTCTCAAGGACTTTCGACCATGGATAATACAGTAATATTTCTTTCTGCGTTTAAATTTTTTAAAAATACTTAAGGTTTTCTCAGTATTCGAAAAAAATGAACGCATTTAAAAATAATTCGAGCGAAATTTTTGCGCATATGCTCTCAGAAAGGCTTAAAATACTATAAATTTTTGTAATCAGTATTTCAATAGTTATTTATGATATAAGTGTTAAAAGTACACGTTTAAGGCACGCATGTGAAAGTTTGCAGAATGAGCGACAGCGAGTTCTGCAATTCACATGAGTGCCTTAAAAATGCACTTTTTAACACGCATATCATGCAATATTTTTTCTACAAACGTAATTACAGGACAATATATACAAAAACTTTTACTTGAACTTGACTGACATTCCATTTTTATATTTTTTTGACATTACATCAAAATTGCCTATACGATCAATACGAATTGCAGTGCCATAAAATTTTTAAAGCACTAGTGCCTTAAAGCAGAGCCGGATAAAGGGGCGGGCGAGCCGGGCGACCGCCCGGGGCGCCAGAATTTGGGGGCGCCAAATTTTGAGAGACGCTGATATATAAATATAATATTTACCCCCCTCCGTGGCTCAGTGGTAAGAGCGCGTGCCTTTGGATCGAAAAAATCCGAAAGGTTGTGGGTTCGAATCTCACCAGGGTCGGAAATTTTTCATTTATTATAAATTAATAAATGAATATAGTTTCTGTCCTCGTGGGATCGGTTCTCACCGGAGGGACCGCAGACGTTCGGATACAATTAGCGTCTCTGCCGAGTCATTATAAAATATGGCAGTGTCCGTGTTTAAAAGATATTTCTGCTTTATACATACGGCGAGCCATATGGTTTGTTTTTCGTTGTTTTAAGGTGAAGGGATGATGGGCTTACTAGCCTGCCCACTTGAGATTGAAACGATAAGAATGTATTGCAGTTTTAAGGAATGTGTAGATATTGGATATTATGTTTTTAAGTCAGTCGAGTTTGTAACATTCTTCGGATAACATCCAAATAAAAACTTTATTTTAAGCTACACTTGCGTATTTTTAATAGGGGTAATTTTCTGTAAACGAAAGTTATTTTCTTTAATTTGATTTCGAACCAGGGATCTTTGCGTGAAGTAACTCGTGGACATCCCTACGTAACACTTTGGCGACCGCGATAAGGACTTAGATATATACGGGTGTGCTTAAAAGTTAGTTGTTTCCGCTTATTTGAGTGTAAACTTTTTTCCGGCGAATAAATTCGTTTGTCGTGAGGCTCGGCCGAAGTTGTTACCCTTGTAAGCGAGAAATATGGCATTAGAATTAGAAACAAAACGCCGAACAGTGCTTCGTACTGTTTTTACGACAGCTGCTAATGTTTTGGACAATTTGTTATCTGAAACGGTGGACACTCGACCCTGGCAACAAACTAGTGTACAGTGGGAACTTTTACAAGTTAAGTACAATGAGCTTTGCGTCGTGGAAAGTGCGGTATTTGAAGCTATGGTCGAAAAGGCTTCCGAAGCAGAATTAATCAGTGAGATGGAGGCAAAGGATAGATACAGCACACGCTACTATGAACTGAAGTACAAATTTGAAGACAGACCCAGTTTAGTAAGTTCAGAGTCATCACTAAAAGGTAAGCGCAGTTTTAAATTACCTCCAATCGAATTCAAGAAATATTCTGGGGACTTGATAGATTGGCTTCCATTTTGGTCGCAGTTCAGAGTAGTGCATGATGATCCATCGATTGATTTAAACGACAAAATAGCTTATTTGAGACAAGCCACTGTAGACGGTAGTAAGGCCAGACGTTTAGTGGAGAGTTTTCCTGCAGTAGCCGATAATTACTCAAAAATTATAAAGAGTTTGAAGTCTAGGTTTGGCAGAGAGGATCTCCAGATTGAAGTATATATTAGGGAACTCTTAAAGTTAATTTTGAGTCGAGTTTCTAGTAGTTCTTGTAATGTTTCTGCACTATATGATATGATAGAGAGTCAACTTCGTTCACTTGAGACCTTAGGCATAACTGCTGACAAATATGCGGCAATATTGTATCCCCTTATTGAGTCATGTTTACCGGAGGATATGATCAGACTATGGCATAGATCTTCACAGTTTTTAAGGCCTTCTGGTTCCGTATCCATGCACAATGTCGAAGAATCTGCAGAAGTTTCAACTTTGGAGACAAGATTAAGTGGGCTAATGAGTTTTCTACAAAATGAAGTTCAAAATGAACAAAAAATTAATTTAGCAACGGAAGGTTTTGGTTTATCGACTGAAAATAAATATAAATCCAATAACCTGGTTGAAAAGAAGAATATAAAATCACCGAAGCAAGGAACTGATCAGCCATCAGCGACCGCTGCTGGGTTGGTAAATTATGAGGTTGACAGGTGTATTTTTTGCGAAGGACAGCATGACAGTATCAATTGTTTTAAAGCACAAAAATTGTCTATGGAACAGAAACGACGAACATTGTCAGAAAAGAAAGCCTGTTTTCGATGTTTGAAGGTGCGACATTCTTCGAAGAGATGTAGAGCACGTTTGAATTGTATTTTGTGTTGTAAATCCCATGTTGTTTTGATGTGTCCTGATTTACCTGTTAACAAAATTGATACATCGACCTCAAGTATTAGCCGCTCGGAAGAAAATAGGACTGAGGATCAGACGCTTGCGAATTTGAATAATACACAGGTTTTTTTACAAACTCTGCGAGTAAACATAAGAAGTGCACATGGTACTAAACAAGTAAGGGCACTTATTGACACTGGATCGCAGAGAACATATATTTTACAGCGTACCGCACAAGAAATGGGTTTTTCTGCTAAAGGAACGGAAAATATCGTACATACGTTATTTGGCGGTAAAAGTACTTCTGAACAACGACATAAATTATACAAGGTAACTGCGAGTGAAGGAGCTTAGTACTCTTGTTCATTTGATGCCTTAGATCAACCAAAAATTTGTGCAGATGTCTCTCCTGTTTATCACGGCCCTTGGGTTGAGGAACTTAGTGACATGAATATTTCGCTCAGCGATGTCGGACATATAGCACCAATTGAGATTTTGTTAGGAGCTGATGTTGTAGGCAAATTGTATACAGGGAGGAAATATCAGTTACAGTGTGGTCTTGTAGCAGTTGAAACTTTGTTAGGTTGGACTCTTATGGGCAAGGTGCCGGCAGTTGCTTCTAATTTCAGCACATCTATGATGTTGATTTCGTTGTTTGTTGATAGTTCTTCTGTGGAGAAACTCTGGGAGCTTGATATTATTGGGATAACCGATCCTGTAGAAAAATTGACACGAGAGGTGGCGGCCAAGGAGGCTAAGAATTTTTTCTATGAGACTATCCGATGTGACAACGAAGGTAGGTATGAGGTTATGTTACCTTGGTTGAACAAGCATCCTTTAATTTCAGATAATTTAGTTGTCGCTAGAAGAAGGTTAGATACTACTTTAAATAAGTTGAAAAAGTCCAATTTGTTTGAATCGTATAATTTAATATTCAATGAGTGGTTGAACGAGGGTGTGATCGAAATAGTAAATAATCCCGAAGAGAATGAGTTGAGAAAGTTCGTGTCAGAAGCAACTGCCATCATGGAGGAAGCTAAGATGGATTTGAGAGGGTGGGAGTCTTCTGGTAGTACAAAAACAGTTGTCCCTGTTCTTGGTCTTCTCTGGGACTCCTCAAGAGACACACTAAAAATCAATGGTGAAATTTTTCAGGGAGTGGTCGGAAAAGAACCCATAACTAAGAGACTGATGCTTTCTGTAGCTCAGAGTATATTTGACCCTATTGGTTTTACCTGTCCAGTATCTCTGTTCCCTAAACTGTTGCTGCAGAAACTTTGGGAAAAGCGCCTGGGATGGGATGCACCAGTCGAGAATGACATGGCTGAGGAATTTTGTCAATGGGTTACTCATCTTCCTGAACTGTCGAGTATTGAGATTCCACGTTGGATCCAGGCTGGGCCCATTGAAGCTGACCATTGGAGTTTGCACACCTTTTCAGATGCAAGTAAGAAAGCTTATGCAGCCGTAGTGTTTTTGAGAGTTCTTCGGAATGATGGTGTTTCGATTTTTCTTATAGCAGCTAAGAGTCGTGTGGCTCCTTTGAAGAAGATTTCTATACCTAGATTGGAACTGTTGGCAGCCACTATTGGTGCTAGACTTTATCAGTCAGTCAAAAGACAATTTTCTCAGCATGTTGAGTCTTATTTTTGGAGTGATTCCACTACGGTTTTTTCTTGGATTCAACGTAAGGATGACTGGTCTGTTTTTGTTTTTAATAGAGTTCAGGAGATTAGAAATTTAGCCAATGCTGAGTGTTGGAAATATGTGCCTGGTTCTCTCAACCCTGCCGATCTTCCATCAAGAGGCTGTGGTGTTCGGCAATTGTTCGAATCTCGATGGTGGGAGGGCCCGGAATGGTTGTACAGAAACGAAAATTATTGGCCCCAACAAAAAGTAGAGGTTGATGAAGAAGAAGTCGGCACTGAGAAAAAGAAAAAGCCATTTCGTCACTATTGAATATGACGTCCGACGATTGGCACCTGCGTTACTTTTCTCAGTACACAAAACTGTTAAGAATGATGGCTTGGACGCTACGATTTTGTTACAATACGAGAAATTCAAATGGAAAACTTACAGGCGAATTGGTCGCGGAGGAAATCGACAAAGCCGAAATGTTTGTGTTGAAGTTAGTGCAGAAAGAAGCGTTCGGTTCAGATACGAAACGAATTTCCTCGCTAAACACGTTTGTCGATGAATTTGGACTTATACGTTTAAAAACTCGCGTTACCGAGAGAATTGACACGGAAGATTTTCGTCTGCCTATCTTACTTCCGGGTGAACATTTTATAGTGCGCAAGTTGATTTTGAGCTTACACAAAAACTCTTGTCACGTTGGTACACAGGGACTGCTTAGTTTGCTCCGCGAAAAATATTGGACTTTAGGGGGTAGACGGATTGTGCGGTCCATTTTAAAAGAATGTGGTGTGTGCAAGAGACAAGATGGGAAATCGTTCGAAGTACAAACGCCTTCATTGCCGGCCGATAGAGTTCGAGATGCTGCAGTGTTTGAGATTTCCGGGGTGGACTTAGCTGGGCCTCTTTACTTGAAATCGGGCGAGAAGGCATGGATTTGTTTGTTCACTTGTGCCGTTTATCGCGCAGTTCATCTGGAACTCGTTACCTCCTTGTCAACAAATGCATTTATTCAAGCTTTCCGTCGCTTTGTTGCCAGGCGTGGACGCCCGAGAACGGTTTATAGTGACAATGGAACGAATTTTACGGGACTTGAGAACGCGCTTAAGCAATTGGACTGGAACATGATCGCGGAATATAGTTCTACACAACGTATTAAGTGGCGTTTCAACCCCCCTACAGCTGCATGGTGGGGTGGATTTTGGGAGCGATTAATAGGTATTGTGAAAGGACTTTTGCGAAAAGTTTTGGGTCGAGCGTCTCTCAATTATGAAGACTTATTGACATTGTTGTGTGATTGTGAGAGTATAGTCAACTCGCGGCCATTGACGTATATTTCGGATGATCCTACTGAGTTAGCCGCGTTGACGCCAGGTATGTTTTTACGTGAGCAAGTCAGTTACGAGTTGCCGGATTGTGATTTGCTAGAGCAGAATTCTCTCACACGCAAAATACGCCGTTTGCAAGAGTTGAGAAGTCATTTGCGAAAAAGATTTCGTGCTGAATATCTGGCTCAACTCAAAGCGGGAACGAAGAAGACGAAAGTGTCTAAAGTGTCTATCGGGGATGTCGTTTTAGTAGGCAACGAAAACATCAAGCGTATTCAGTGGCCTTTAGGAAAAGTTATTGAACTTTTACCCGGTAGAGATAATCAGGTGCGGTTAGTTCGTCTTGCGACAGCACAAGGCCAACTTCTGAGACCGTTGCAAAGGCTTTACCCAGTGGAAGTCGTGGAGGCAGTTACTGCTGGCGAGAATATCCAGGGCATTACCCTACGGGATGCGGCTCCAAAGACAGTGCCTCAAGAGAACGGTTGCAGCTCCAGGCTGAGGAAGAATCAAGTGAAATAAGTGCGGGAGTGACAAAAAGCAGAGCACCCGATCTAAATGAAAGATGTACGCGAAGTGGCCGGGTAGTTAAAACTCCTGTAAGATTCAAGTGACATTTTCTTGACTTGATTTTTTCATGACTCTGTTTGTTTTTGATATATTTTACTTTTTACTTTATTTGATATTTTATTGTAATTTTTCGTGACTCTGTATTTTTTGAGAAATTTTGTCAAATTCCCCAAGGTGGGAGAATGTCGAGTCATTATAAAATATGGCAGTGTCCGTGTTTAAAAGATATTTCTGCTTTATACATACGGCGAGCCATATGGTTTGTTTTTCGTTGTTTTAAGGTGAAGGGATGATGGGCTTACTAGCCTGCCCACTTGAGATTGAAACGATAAGAATGTATTGCAGTTTTAAGGAATGTGTAGATATTGGATATTATGTTTTTAAGTCAGTCGAGTTTGTAACATTCTTCGGATAACATCCAAATAAAAACTTTATTTTAAGCTACACTTGCGTATTTTTAATAGGGGTAATTTTCTGTAAACGAAAGTTATTTTCTTTAATTTGATTTCGAACCAGGGATCTTTGCGTGAAGTAACTCGTGGACATCCCTACGTAACAGTCTCTTTGCAAAGACAAAGACGTCGACATTGCAAAGTAACAAGCCACTTACTCACACACACACTACTTACACATGACACTAGGTACCTAACTGTTCAAAATTACCGTACCTACCATGCCAATGGCCATTAGTTGTCGAGGCATTAGCTAAACAAAAAAAAATATAATATTTTTTACATTCACTATTTTTTTGGACTTTATAGATTATCTTTGGGCTAAGATTACTCCTAAGACAATTAATATTAAATAATTGTGACAATAAGAAAACTATTTCTAGCTCACAAAAATTCTCTAATAAAAATAATGCAACCTAAAAATTGTTATGGCTTTTAAAGGTCATTTGTCAGGTAATACCTATCACTTTTATGGTATTACAATGTTATACATACATACTTAAAATACACGAAGATCAGATTTACGAAGTATCAACAAATTTATGAATAGTCAGTGATATTATTATACTGCTGCTTGTCATTATAGCCTCAATGGTTAAATAGTTTTGTCTTCCTGTTCTGTAAACTTTGCTTTATCAACATTGTCGTGTGTCCGTGGGTGTGTAATTTGAAATAAAAAAAAACAAACCAGGTATATCTATATGAATTAGAATTGACAAGTTCTTTTTCATAATATGAATATATAGAAATTTATTTCGAATACTTAAGATGTTTCACTTTTTGCATAAAAACGGCACGAACGACGTATGAAAAAAAGGAATAATATATTTTTGTATATATCATAAATTGAACGAGTAATTCCAAAATGATTTGTTATTTGAAATATCTCAGTGGCGTACTATGTTTTTCTTTAAAAAAATTAACACCATTTCAACAGTAGATATAAAATTATTAATTTTATGTCAAAAAATGCGCAATAATTACCTCTTAAAACACATCAAATTTCATTTGCATATCTGAACCGGTTTTAGAACAATAAAGAAATCGTCAGTTTGTAAGAAAAATGTCAACACCCCATATCTCGGAAACGAAGTATTTGCTGACATACGCTTATAGAGCAAACTGTCATTATTTATTCATATAGAATTACCCTTTAAAGTTTGTCGCATTTATTTAGAATCATCCTGTTTTTTCTTGACCACCCTGGATTTCCATAGTCTTTCCTGTATTATTTCACTTGACCGTTATTTTCAGTTCTTTCTGTTTTTCCAGTCCTGCAGGTTTCTTTTCTAATATTGCTTCGTCCATTTTATCTCTAAAAGATTTTCGGGGTCTGTCTCTCTTCCTTCTTCCTATCGGGCTCCAATCTGTTATTCTGTTTATCAACGATTTTGGTCTGCTCTTCTGCCATGTCCATACCAGGTTAATCTCTTTTGTTCTATGTTGTCTATTATCCCTTGAATTCATTACCATTATTTTCTTAATCTCTATGTTATTTATTCTATCCCTTCTACAGCTTCTACTTAGGTATTCGATCTCTGTTGCTCTTATTTTGCATTTGGTTTTCGTACTTTTTATTCAATTTTCACACCCATTATTCAGAATACTTTTTGTCATGGTGTTATATTATATTCTTCTTTTTGTTTTTATACTGATGTTCTTATCCCACAGTACCGGGTTTAATTTTAGTATGCAGCATATTGTTTGTCCTAGTAACTCGATACCTAAAACCATAGCTTGGTTTTATAGGTATCGAGTCATAGAGATAATAAAAAGCTCATGAGATAATAAAAAAATAATGAATGATTTTATTTGAATTTGCATAGATGATTGTAAGGCCAAGGATATCACAACGGCTCTAAAAGGAAGAGAAAAAATAAAGATGTACAAGCTCGCGTTTGCAAAGAATATCCGCATGCTATTTTATGCTAAGTGGATGCCACTCCCTCAATTTAGTTATTGGGGATGCAGCTATATCTTGCGCACAATCAACATGTTTTTTGGTCTTGTAGAAGATTTATACACATTAAATGTTATAAATGAGTCAGATTAAATAAATTATTAGACGAATTTTTTACTAAGCAACAACATTTTTGTTTAATTTAGTAGTATTTTGTATTTTGACAACGACACCCGATTTGGGCGTCGAAACGATAATAAAATTATTTTTTTCAATTTAATTGTGGCTTATTTTCCATCTAAATAGTTATTTATACACATTTTTTACTGGTTGTTGATAATGTGCATTTATCTTTTACCTCGCTTCTTCGTCGCTTGAACTTAAAATGTGCTCGCTATACTATGCCCTATGTTGGATAAGTTATAAGTAATAACTATCCTACTATTTTTTAAATAAATATATTTTTACATAGTTCTTTTTGGTAAAATTTTGATTTTTTCCTATTTTTCTATATTTGCAGTAAATTTGTATATTCTTATATGAAGGGGCGCCAAATTTTATTTTGCCAGGGGCGCTCAGAACCCTAAAACCGGCCCTGCCTTAAAGTAGCATTTTTAACGCACGTCTGGAGTTCTAAAAATTGCATTTTTAACACGGCTGTAGAAAAAAGCCTTTAAATGAGGTGTCACATGATGTACTTAGTTTCCTATTTAAAAAAATCAAAGTTGTGCCTGTCACCTGAAGAAGAGGGATCGCGTAAAGTTCGAAACATTGACGCTATAATATACTATGATTAATTTAAAAATCGACCTATCCGAGCGTTTTTCTTATGTGCTAAAAATAAATAAGTTAATAAGGGGGGTAAAACTTATTCCAGCGAACTGTATTTGTAACAACCAAGGTAGGGATGGCGGTTGTTGAACAAAAAACCGGTTTTCGGTTATACCGGTTTTTTACTTACGGTTTAACCTGGCGGTTATAACTGGTCAAAAAAAGCGGTTGTTCCAAAAACCATTTTTCGGTTTTTTTAATCAGAAGCAAATACTCGATAGGTTATAATGTTAATATAATGTTATATGTTACATACATTTATATTGCAATTCAGTTTGCTCAATATTCCTCCCGAAAAATTCCCCAACCAATTCAACCTATAAAAATTTTCCCATGTGCTTTCAAATTACCCTAAAAATGGGCGAAAGTACCCCAATCTGGCATCTCTGATTCGTCGCTCGTTGTAGACGGCGTCAGTGTATATTGCGTTGTCAATTGGGATATTCCCAAAACTCCCAAAAGTGATGATCCTACCGACATGTCCCTAGGATCTATCGAGTTTAAAAAAATATCCAAATGACATATTACGGTACAGACTCGTTTTTTTAATATTGTATTTATTTACAGAGTAATTTCCACATATTAATATATTTTTCAAATTGGGCTCTGTACCGCCATTCTTTATAATATTACAAATACGTGTGCCAAATATCTCGAAAAAATATTCAAAAATACAGCCTCAATCTTAGAACGCGTTTTGGCTACCTGTTGATCGCTACTGTATCACCTTAAAAATAAATTCGATAAACCAATTCATCATTTATTGCCATCAAAAAATTTCAGTAGGTAGTATTTTTTAACACGTTTGTATAATACCTTTCATTTCCTAAGAATTATGTATTATTTAAAAATTACATAATGGAGATTCCTAATCGTATTTCGGTATTCACATTTCATACAAGAGCCTCAAAGTACTCAAGTATAAACAATTTTTAGATAATTTTGGGAATATCGATTTCAAGCAGATCACTTACCTTTTTATGTAAATATTCATGTGTTTCATAAAAGCTGATGTGACACTTTCGTCCAGTTCTTTATTAGTAAATAAAAGTTGAATTATGGTTGTTTGGGTTAATAATTACTTCGCATATTATTTATAATACATATAGTAGGGGAGCAAAGTATGCTAAATGTGCAGTCACTCGAGCGCTTTGGGGACCTATTGGGTTGTGATTATTAGGTTCTAAAACCAAAAAAGTTGAGTAAAATTTTCCATTTTAGTGGGGACTTTCCATATTTTAATTTAATTTTCCATTTCCAACACCCGTTTTCTCCGATTATAGCGCCACCTATCCGTAATTAGAAAAAACGTTTCGAATAAAAGTTGCTTATTTTTACGCAAAGAATCCAAATCTGAAATAAAAAAAAGGAGTTCCTATTTAAGATTTTAAAGTAACCTCCCCCTCCCCCCCGCCTCCGTGGGGGTCGTGTTTGGTACCATTCGATAGATTTTAGAAAAAATATTCAGAAATTGTAGTGTATTACCTATAAGAAGTTACCGTTAAGCCGGGTCCACACTATGTAACAAAACATGTTAAATAACAAAGTTTTGTAACTTGTTACAAAATTTTAAATAAACAAGTTTTAAAACACAGTGTTGTATAACATTTTTCTGGTTATATAGCATGTTTTATGTTATCCAACAGATGTCGGTAAACATCAAAGAAAGTTATAAAACCGCACCGCGACTGATCTACACCTGAAAACATGTTATTGAAACATTTCTCTGGCATAGTACCTACGCGAGCAGCAACCGTTGGAGTCATATCGCCTTGTTCATTCTGGAGTGATTGTGCTAGATTTTTCTTTGCTCTGTTCACGTAGGGTTATTTACGCGATGAAATTTTTGAAAGAACTGACTACTCATTTAATTGAGCTATTTCGTAAGTAACGAGTATTATGGGATTGCTATGGGATGAGCTACATTTATTGATTTAAAAAACAAATAAAAAACACGATGAATAGACTGAAATAGAAGTGAAAATAGATACAGAAACTATAGTTAAAACTAATGCACGTACGCCTATAACTCAAGCCAACAAAAGAAAAGCAGTACGCGGAACCTTAACAGCAAATCGGTGCAAATCAACTCTAAATTTGACATAAATACTATTCTCTACAGAGCAGAGTGTTCAGACATAAAACCTGTAACATTCACTTCATTCGCTACACAGATGCAGACTGCTTCATCAGCTACTCAAACAGGCACTCAATCATACAATATATCTGAGCCTTTCTATTCCGTCCACTACACCTACATCCGCTACTTCTCCAGCTACACCAATTCAAACAGACAGTGACACTCAATCATGAACAGGTGAAGACGATAATACTGAGGAATTAAATTTTACAGAAATGTTATACTTCCTCTCTGAAACAATGAGTAAAAAGTTTAAAAAATATACTTTGCTAATAATATAACTGTTAATCTTTCTCTTACTGGAATTGCATCTCGAAATGTCTTTCCTGCCTATTTTATGGCCGATTTCATTTATAAGAAATTCAAAATCAGAACTTTCTATTCTTAAGAAGTTTTTAAAACTGCCATCACATTTAATGTCTCCTGTCGATGGGTCTATGTTATCTCTTTCCAGATCAGCTAAAAGAGCTGTACCACTACCTATATTTTGCTCGAGCTGCTAATGAAGGACACATCTAAAATATTAATTTAACACCCCGGTGTCGCCTCCACAATATTACACAAGCTGCTGTTGCTATGAAGAGATCCTCCATACTTATATGACGCAATTTTATATACTACCTAACCTACCAGCTATCCATCTAAAATGCTGCAAAATTTATGCGCATGTTGTTGTTTTGTTTTTTGTTATATAGTCTGGATACTCATGCTATATTATAACAAGTTACATAACAAAGTTGTACAACAAATTTGTTGTACAACTTTGTTATTAGCATGTTTTGTTACATAGTCTAGACCCGGCTTTAAAAGTTCCCCGTTTCAGGAAAAAATATTGTCTAAGAGCGATAGCCTAGTGACCTAGTGGGTAGACCTCGGATCTCGGATTCGTAAAGCAGAGGTTTCGATTTCAAATCCGGGGTGTGGATCTCCGATTTTTTTATTTATTGTTACTGCATTCATGTCTGTAGACAATGTTGCAATCTATTATGAGCACAATAAAAAAATATAGTAATAAAATAATAAATAAATATTTCAAAAAAAAACAAGAAAAAAAATACAATCACTGGAAGCGAAACTAAACAATACGGAAGAAATATAACCACTGGATTCGGAACTGGATATGGAACTGGATAATATTAGAAAACTGATATTATAATATGTAAGCACTACGAGCCTAGTAGGCCCATGGCTTGATGTACTATTCTTTTCCACTCCCTTTTGTCAGTCGCTTTTGTTTCCCAGTTCCTTAAGTTAATTCTTCTCATATCTTCTCTAACTCCATTACTCCATCGTGACCTCGGTCTTCCTCTTCGTCTTTTCCCTGCCAATGCACTAGATAGTACCAATTCTGCGAATTCTAGATGGAATCATCCTCTGCACATGGCCCAACCATCTAAGTCTTTGCGCCTTAATTACTGCTAGTATGTTAGGATCTTGATAGAGCTCAGTTAGTTCCTTATTTGTTCTTCTTACCCATTGTCCATTTAAGTTTTTCCCACCGAAGATTTTGCGCAGTATTTTACTCTCCCAAACTAATAACAACTCTTGATGTTTTTTTGTTGTGACCCATGTTTCAGAAGCATACGTTACTATCGGCCTTATTACGGTCTTGTAAGTTCTTAGTTTTGCCCTTAGTGATATATGTTTACTTCTTAACAACCCATTAAAAGCAAATATAGCGCGGTTGTCCGACATAATTCTCTTTTGTATTTTTTCTTCACAGTTAGGATCTCTTGTGAAGACAGTTCCTAAGTACTCAAATCTCTCAACTTCTTCGAATTTATACTGTGTTCCCTTCGCTGTTGTCATTGTTATGTATTGCCCCCGAACGAATTGCTTATTTGTCCATTCCATATACTTTGTTTTTACTTCATTTATATACAATCCTTTGGTTGCTGCCCTCTCCTCGAGTTTCATGAGTGTTTCTATAAGTTATATTTTGCTCCTAGCCAAGATTACCAAATCGTCTGCGAATGCCAAGCACTGATGTTTTTTGTGGTAGATCAGACCTGTTCTATTAATGTTTGCTTCCTGTATAACCTTTTCTAGTAATATGCTAAACATTATAGACGATAATGGATCACCCTGTCGCAGTCCTTGTTTGACCTCAAAGCTTTCTGTTATAGTATTGTTTATCTTGACTTTATCATACTGATATATCATACTGATATTGTTTAAAAACACTTATAATATTGATATAAAATGTTAATCATTTTATTTATTGTTATAAGAATCAAAGGTAAATATGATTAGGCGAATGAAGCCTTAGGTTTCGCAGTCAATATCCCAACCACACACACATGTTGCAATCTATTTCAATACGGTTTATAGTACAAATTATACATTTAATATCAAAATAGTGGGATATATTTTTTTAGTTGAGGACACTTGGTCACATTGCATTGTTTCAGGATAAGGTGAAATATCTTCAATAACTGGAAAAAAGCATGTATGTCATATATTATAATACTTTCTATACTCTTAATATGTAGTCTCGTATAAATTTGTAGTGACATGATTTTAAGTATAAGAACAAGAAGCTTGCAACAATTTTCAGAGAAAATAGAAAACTAAAACTATTTTAAAATGATTATTCGAAATAAAACATATGCACATATTCACTGTATTTGCCATCTAGTGGAATAACTGTAAAATTAAGTCAGTAAAAACGGTACATTAAGTTTAATTAAATTAAGTAAATCATCTTGTATACTAAAATTAAGGTTGGAAAATTGTCGTTTCAAAATGAAAATCGACAGGGGCAACAGTACCTATACTAAAATACACTCTGTATAGATAATTATGTCAATGTTAATAATACTGGATAGAGAATTGAATATCTTTTCAAATGAGCTAGCACACGCCCCTCTTCCCTATTTAAAAATAAGGGGTGGGGGAAATGGAAGGGAGGGGGTTGACAAATGACAGATATGTATGTACCGTAAAAACTGTGTTCCCCTTAGATCAAAAGTCGGGCTTTTATATTTATATGTTAAGTTCAATATAAATTTCACATAACTGAACTATCACTGTATCCTCCATTTTGATTATTATTGTTCTCAACTAACGCTATTTTCAAAATTCTTGCTTTCCTATCCATCTTTAACGTAAATTATTAAAAAATATAAAACTATTTCTTTATTAACGCTAGTCTCCGATAAGGCTACCGTGATTTAATGCTGAGGTACTAAAATGTTATAAAATTAACAAACAGTACGAGCAAGAACAAAGAGTCCACATCCTTCTTATAACTACAAGTGACTGAAACATCGAAACAATAATAATTCTTACTGTGTTATACAGAAAAAGGCAGTAGAAACGATTAATCTCATATTTATCGACAACACTGTATGGTCCTCACTTGATGAGCTGTAAGGAAATATACACGTAAAGTTGTCCTCACTTTGTGCGCATAACGAAAAAGTATATACAGTCTCACTTTAATAGCTGCGTATAATGGCCTCACTTGGGTGGCAATATACTTGAACAATACGGGGCACATATACGTAATTTTTTTTGTGTATACTCGTCACTTTTTAATTGCTATTTACTTGTCAAGGTCACTATGAAGAGTTGAAACGATTATGTCTACGTTTTCTACCGGTCCTCACTAAGTGCGCGTAATGTCAGGACCTCACTTTGATATCTGTGCATAAATATATATATATATATATATATATATATATATATATATATATATATATATATATATATATATATATATATATATATATATATAGAAAACTTGGTTTAATAATAGCTGACTCAATTTAAATTGTTTAAGGAGGAGAAAATAATTGGGTAACCAGCTGAATATAGACAAAGTGTACTCTTTTTACTTATTCCAATATATTTCGCCCATTTTCATGGGCATCATCAGGGAAAGCTACAATGTTGGTTATTAGGTAGGTACATAAGATGAATTAGCAGTATACTTACTAAGTGAGAATTGTTGTCACGATGTTTTAAAAGAAGCAAATATAAATAAAATGATAAAAAACTAAAATACAGAAATAACATATCACAAAAGTCCATAATTTAAAATATACATGATGATAGATAAAATTTATATATTGACACAATGAATTGAAAACAAGGTCTGACATTATTTATTTACTTTTATGTTAATTGTCAGTCAAATTTTTTTTTTTTTGGTCATTATCCTATTAAGTTAAACAGTTAAAATAGGTTATCAGCAATCAATATTATTAATTATTTAAGTGAGAGATATTAGCTAAACCTGTTAAATTTTGATTATTTTTATTTTTGTCTAAGAATAGTAAATAAGAGTATATTTCACTCAGGTGATTAATGTCTGATTTTTTGTTGATGCAATTATCACATTGTGCTATAAAAGCCATCTCCAAAAAGATTCTTTTAGTATAATTTTTTTCTATATCTAAAATTTTGAATGAATTATAGTCCATGGTATGGTTATTCTCATTTACATGTGTAGCAAGAGTGCATCTTTCTGGATATAGTCTACTGTCACTTTTGTGGGAAGTAATTCGATCTTTTATCGATCTTGAACTTTGTCCGATATATTCTCTGTCACAATCTGCACATGGGATACTGTAGATTACGTTTGTTGTCAATTCTTTTGGATGTTTATCCTTCAATTTTGAGAACACTTTTCTGATGGTTAGAACTGTTTTATTTGAAATTTTGATATCGGTCACATTCTTAAGTATTCTGGTTAAAGCTGGAGTAATTTCTTTGATGTAAGGTAATGTAGCAAATTTAGGGTGTCCTTGGGATGTAGTGTGATGATTTAAGTTATTGTCTTCTTGGATTATTACTGTATTAATAGATGTGGTGTTAAAGAGGATTTTCTTGATTAATGCTTGTGGATAAGAGTTTTCAATAAATAGGTTGTACAGGATGTCGAGGTTTTTTTATGAAACAATTTATCCGATATAAGAATCACTCTATTCTTCATTTGTTTTACCAAATTTACCTTCATGGAATATTTATGATACGACATATAGTTAAGGTATCTTCCTGAGCTCATTGGTTTCCTATACCAATCAATGACTATTTTATTATCAGGTAAACGAATGAGACGTGTATCCAAGAATGGAACAGAAAGATCATTATCTTCCATTTCAACTGTAAATTTTATATAAGGATCATAGGTGTTAAAAGTGAATAATAGCTCATCTACTCCATCTTTAGGTAACGCTAATATGATATCATCTACATACTTTTTTATGAAAGGAACTTTAAAAGATAGAACTGGTAATACTATATCTAACAAATCATCCATGACATATGTGGCAAGGATAGGACTTACTTTGGCTCCCATTGGTGTTCCAAAAGTTTGTTTATATATTTTGTTATCAAAAGTAAAATAAGTGTTTTCAAACAGAAAGGTAACCATGTCAAAAAATCTTTCTTTAGTAATTTTGCAATGTTTAGTAATATCAGACCACTTTTTTTGTATTGATCTTAGACAAAAATTTAAATATACATTACTAAAAAGTGATACCACATCCAAACTAACCAATATATAGTTTTGAGGTAGAGACATACCATTGAAACATTTATAGACTTCAAAAGAATCTTTAATATAATATGGGTTATTGATATCATATGCTTTAGTGAGAATATCAGTTATAATCATTGCTATACCTTCGGTAGGTGCTCCAATTGAGGCAACAATAGGACGAACTGACAATGTTGGTTTGTGAATTTTTGGAAGTGAGTAAAACTTTGGTATAATACTATTGTATATTGTGTGATTCTTTTTTGTAACTTCATCTATTTGCTCGGTGGTCACTAGTGATTTAATTATAGCATTTGCTTTTCGTTGTATGGATAGTGTTGGGTCATTTTTGATTTGAGTATATGAGTTATCATTCATAATAAGATTGTTAGAGAGATCTAAATACTGTTGTTTTAACATAATCACTGTCACATTTCCTTTGTCTGATTTAGTTACTATTATTTCTGGATGACTTTTAAGAAATGACTCTTGCTACACATGTAAATGAGAATAACCATACCATGGACTATAATTCATTCAAAATTTTAGATATAGAAAAAAATTATACTAAAAGAATCTTTTTGGAGATGGCTTTTATAGCACAATGTGATAATTGCATCAACAAAAAATCAGACATTAATCACCTGAGTGAAATATACTCTTATTTACTATTCTTAGACAAAAATAAAAATAATCAAAATTTAACAGGTTTAGCTAATATCTCTCACTTAAATAATTAATAATATTGATTGCTGATAACCTATTTTAACTGTTTAACTTAATAGGATAATGACCAAAAAAAAAAAATTTGACTGACAATTAACATAAAAGTAAATAAATAATGTCAGACCTTGTTTTCAATTCATTGTGTCAATATATAAATTTTATCTATCATCATGTATATTTTAAATTATGGACTTTTGTGATATGTTATTTCTGTATTTTAGTTTTTTATCATTTTATTTATATTTGCTTCTTTTAAAACATCGTGACAACAATTCTCACTTAGTAAGTATACTGCTAATTCATCTTATGTACCTACCTAATAACCAACATTGTAGCTTTCCCTGATGATGCCCATGAAAATGGGCGAAATATATTGGAATAAGTAAAAAGAGTACACTTTGTCCATATTCAGCTGGTTACCCAATTATTTTCTCCTCCTTAAACAATATATATATATATATATATATATATATATATATATATATATATATATATATATATATATATATATATATATATAATGAGCCTAGTATTGGTAGATCTATCAAAATATGGCTGCGGTGGCTAGGCCACTTAGAGAGAATGAATGAGGTGGAGCCGTCGAAACACATTTGAAGGGCTTAATGTGAAACAATGACAAGCCTCAAAAAGGTGAAAGTGAGATATTTGACTTTGATTGTTAAAAATAATATTAATTAAAAAATCCAGTAACAACTTTTATTGTTTTAGTTTAGATATTTTGATGCATCATGGCCTATGGGACTATAGTTGACAACAATATTAATCAAATTACTTGAAACTAGAGAAAAACTACCTTTATTAATTTTAAAAAAATGTGGCTTGTTACATTATTCCATAAATAATAAATACCCAAATTTCCGATATGCAGATTCAGAATTTTCTATTATTGACTGAGTTCGGGGTGGTTTCAACCCTATAGGTGTTAAAAAGTGTTTGTTTCTTTGTCTTCATCAACTTGTTGGAATTTTTAACGGGTGTTTTTGGTTTTTATTGACGGACTTTGTTCATTATCCTACAGCCAAATGCAATAATACCACAAGCCACGTCATAAGCCACTACATTAATCTTGAATGGTAATCATGTGTCACATACTTGGGATCCCTAGTCACATCTGATAATAACGTAGCAGAGGAAGTGAAGAGGCGAATATTTATTGCCAATAAAAGTTACCATGGCTTAATTCGGCATCTAAGATCAGACAACATCGCAAGGAAAACAAAATGCCAAATATACAAAACCTTAATAAGACCGGTACTCACATACGGCTCAGAAACCTGGACACTCACTAAAAGAAAGGAAGCATTGCTAGCCACCAAGAAAAATCTTGCGATACATGTATAAGGGCACAAAAGAAAATGGAATTTGGCGAAGAAGGTACAACTTTGAACTATACGAAATATACCAGGATCCAGATATCATAACATTCATTAAAATAGGACGGCTGCGTTGGATGGGACATGTAGAAAGAATGGAAGAAGGCGAAATACCAAACAAAATATTCAAACAGATGCCAGTAGGAAAAAGAACAAGAGAAAGATCGAAGCTGAGATATTTAGAACAAATAGAAAATTATATAAAAACCTTAAAAATAAAAAACTGGAGAAAAAAAGCACGAAATAGATCAGAGTGGAGAAGAATCCTGGAACAGGCCAAGACCCAGAAAGGGCTGTCGAGCCAATGATGAAAATGATGAATAATGTGTCAAGTCACATTAAGGAAAAAATTACATATCGCTGGATTTTCACTACTTGTGTCACTTTTAGATTGTACATAGTCGGGGTCACGGTCACTGTAATCGAATGTCAAGTCAACTTTGCTATTTTTCTTTCTAGAATCGTCAGAACTCAATAATTATCCAAAAAGCTTTCGTCCATGTTCGCCATTTTGATGTGGCTTGTCATTATGTCGAGTAGATACTAGAACAAACTAGGCCTATGCAATAGTGTGACCATAAATTTATCGGGCCATCTACTAACGAAGGGCTGAGATAATTTGTTAGTGGCTTGTTATACTATTATTTTAACCAAGAATAACACTAACTCTTTTTGAACTTATGTGTGGCTTGTCTTTGTTTCACATTAAGCCCTTCATTTATAGCCTGAGATCGGATGGAGTTAGGCGAAGAGGCAGGTCCAGAGCACAGTTTAAGGACCAGGTGGAAGAGGACTTGCAAGTGTTAGGAGTGCGAAATTGGAAAACTAAGGTGAAGGATAGGAAGGAATGGAAGCTGATTCTGGAACGGGCCAAGACACACCATGGGTTTTAGAGCCAATGATGATGATGTAATAGTTCAATAGGATTAATTATCAAAACCTCTTTTTTGTATATTGAAGTGAAAAACCTCTAGTGTAAAACCACTGGTGGATTCCCATAACTTCAGCAATATATTTTTGCGATCGGCCATCTCCAATTAAAGCTACAATTTGGGCTGCTTGTTCTGACGTTACATGACTCATTTTTTGTAAGAATGCACCTCCTCATTGAAAACTCAGGCAACCATAGTGCAGAGATCAAATTCTCGAACACAAATGTCCAAAATAAATATTCTGCTTTAACAACGTTGTGTCTCTTGTTTTTTTTTTGGCAAAACACGCTTCAACTTGAAATGTTATGGATTTGTTAACACCTAAAGAAGACGATAGACGGGTACTATATAACATTCTGCTAAAAATTAAAAATTATTTTCAAACTTTTTTTCTGTTTCAAAAATTATGCGATACTTTTTGTGATTAGTGTATTTAATGAACATCTGTCATTACGATTATTAACCAACTGTTTCGAGTAGTGGATCGTACCTGTAGTAATAAATGTGTTGGTACTATGTAATGTGCCTTTAAGGCTTAGTTCGTAAATGAATCCATTTTGATATTAGGACTTTCAATATTTTACTTAAATTAATATACAGTAAACCCCAACGTACTAGACACATGGGTAGGTACCTAATTGCAATGCTTATGGGCTAATCCTGTCCTTTCTCGGATGTGACTTTCATCTCGGTCATGTTACTGTCAAGAAACTATTCAAAATAATTGTTTTTCGATATAAAAAATACATTAGTTAATATTATCATTACTCTGTTTTAAAATAACTTTAATCAAACACCAAGAATATTACAATACTTTTAAAACTTTAAGAAAATGACAACTATAAACATTAAAATTAGATCAGCTGTATTTAATACAGCTGATCTATTATTATTTGTTAATTTGTCTATTAGGTCTGAATCCCGCCTATGAAAAAAAAGTTGATTAATAGCAAGCTGAAAATTTGTTAATAGCTTAAGGGTGTCTAGTCGGATAAACTTTGATATATGGGAACACTGGAACAGGGGCAGTTTTAATTGTGGAAAAGGTTAAAAATTTGGAACGGTCAGACCACGAAAACGGCACATTTATTTTGTCCGACAGAATAGACTTAAACTCTCCGAACAGAGATTAAACTCTCATGCAAAAATCAGACTGCTATTTATCACCTGTAATAATTCCTGTCATTTGACATATTCTACATGTTCCACTTATTAAAACGCCCATTTGGTGAAAAATAGCAGTCTGATTTTTGCATGAGAGTTTATTCTCTGTTCGGGGAGTTTAAGTCTGTTCTGTCGGTCAAAATACATGTGCAGTTTTCGTGGTCTGACCGTTCCAAATTTTTAACCTGTTCCACAATTAAAACTTCCCCTGTTCCATTGTTCCCATATATCAAAGTTTGTCCGATTAGACACCCTTAAGCTATTAACAAATTTTCAGCTTGCTATTAATCATTTTTTTTTCATACGCGGGATCCAGACCTATATGTTAGTATTCAGTTTTTATACATTTTCTGATGTTCTAAACGTCACTATACATAAAAATAAACATTGCAACAAGTGAAGGGTCCAGGACTGTAATAGCTCAATGGTCCTATGTGTCTAGTACGGTGGCTCTTACTGTATACTGCCGGTCTTGCAGAAACTGAGTGTAACTAATATTTTATTTTAGATCCTCTTTGCGTTGAGAAAGAAGGACAACCAAATCACTCGCCTCCATTTATATCATCACAGCATTATGCCGTTTGGATCTTGGCTTGCCGCGAAGTATGCTCCTGATGGTCCCATGACATTCCTGGGATTAATCAACTCATGGGTCCACATCGTCATGTACTCCTACTACATGCTAAGTGCCATGGGACCAAAAGTACAAAAATACTTGTGGTGGAAGAAATATATCACTATTATGCAACTGGTAAGAATTTTAGCAAAAATATACTAGATTAATCTGGAAGTTACTTGTTATAAATCAAAATATTTGACATAAGCATTGTTGCGACCATAGCCATCGTTATGTACACACAACCAAACTTATATGGAATCATCTGTTATTTCGTATTATTTCAAACGAATTAAAAAAAAACTAATATATTATCAAGTCAAACAATATTTGTTTTAAAGCAACATAATCCCCAATACATACAAATTAAAGCAAATAATAAGTCTGGAAATAACAAATTGAAACTGCATTTTCTTAGCAGTCAGTGTAAACTACCCCTGAACCTAATTTAAGCTTAAATTTGCGTGAGCATGCTCCTAATCAGATTGACAACATTTTGTTGTGGTAGGTAGTTCCATTCTTCAAGAGCAGCTTGTACTGTCCGTGCAGTATATTGTAAATTATCCAGACGAGCTCATTTTATAAACACATCCCACAAATGCTCTATAGGGTTAAGGTCGGGTGAACAAGCAGGCTACTCCACACCAGTGACATCTTCTGCTTAAAAAAAAAAAACTGTAGTCACTCTGCTGGTGTATTACGGTGCATTATCATGCATAAAAATGAAATTTTCTCCCATTTTTACTCTCCTGTACCTAACTATAGTTCTAGAACCAAATCAACAAAACCTGCGAGCTGTTAAAGCTGGTTGGATAAAAACTAAATGAGTTTTTTACCAATCATTATACCTCCCAGAATATGGCACCTCCTACTTCATATTTGTGAACAGATCTGGTAGTTTTCGTTCTTTCTGGTCTTCCTCATCCACCACGTACACGAATTCGTCGGTCATCTGGATTCGTCTGCAAGTAGCAAATTTTCTCAATTTCTAATGTCTCAGTTTTGGTGTTGAAGACACCAATTTAGACTATCAATCTTATGCTGCCTTGATAACTGGGGAACCCGTGACTGTCTCCTGCTGTATAGTCCTATATACACGAACTATTTTTAAATCGTTTTCAACGATTATTTTATTTTCAACGTTTTCAACGATGCTAAAACGCTTACAGCTGTAGCTTCCAAAATTAGACTCTTGGGTTTCTTCTAGCTGATTGGACAATGAAACGATCGTTGCAAGCCGTTGTTACTTTTTGGCGACTTTGTCTTAGTCTATTTGCAAGCTTTATAAATCAGCTTTACCAGAAACCAGAAACAGCTTTACCACTGAAGCTATGCTCCTCTGAGTATTCCTTTCTTCACAAGACCAATAATATTTCCCCTTTGTACGTCCGCTAACCCAACATAGGGCATATTATCGTTTATGAACGTAAAAGTTAGTTATTTTCGATCAATTTACAACTAAAGCAAATAATCTCTAACGTACAGAGCTGTGTCATGGGTTTGTTTATTTTCAATAAAAACCTATATTCTTCGCAACAATAACACGTTTTTTCAAAAGAAATAAATATTGGTTTGAAATACATGGTGATGCCATGTAAGTTTGGTTATGTATATATTTTAGATTAAGAACCATACCGAGATGCAATTAAAATTCTAAACAGTTACATTTAGGGGAAGGAAGGGTTATATGAACTTTATTGAGAATTACTTAGTTAATCTAAAAATCGTAAAATATCATCATCATGGCATCTACACTCCTAGCGGACAGTGACGGTTTAAAGCATCATGGGGCCCTAGGCGGCCATAAGAAGTAGGCCCCTTTATATCGACCATTTACTTAAAACAAATTTACAGATATTTATGTTATTTTGGGAAGTAGTTACTCCAAAAATAAATTACGACAATGTAAAAAAGATCATTTTTCTTTTTTTTTCCAATTCGCAACAACTTCTCATTAATATTCCATAGCTAATATGCCAAAGAAAAAAAGGTATATTGTGTCGATATGTGATTTTGCCCTGGGTGTGAGTGCCATACCTTCAATAGTGAAAAAACATACATTCAAAATAATGGATAACTGATTAATTCTAAGTAACTTTTGTTCTATCGAGTTTTTTCACTAAAATACTTTTTGAGTTATTTGCGAGTGAATATATTCATTTTTCAACAAAAAAAAACCTTTTTGATATTCTTTTGATTTTTGATTTTTCGCAAATAACTCCAAAATTAAGTATTTTATCGAAAAAATATTCTTAGAAAAAATATAGCGTATACCAAATTTAAAAAAATGGTGTATGTATGAAGTATGTAGACCCAGTATAAGCAGAACTGGAGCTAATAAAAAGTAGATTCTTATTCGACAAATTTCAAATCAAATATTTTACCGAAAATTACCAAACAAATGAAGCATTTTTCGGTGAAAAATGATCAAAACTTTTTTAAAATGTGACAAAAGTTTAATTGTTGCTTTTTTTTAAACAAGTTTTAAGTATCAAAATTAAGCAAGTGAAGTGTTGATTCCTTTTTTTTTGCACAAAAATCTTGAAAATTTACGAAAATCTTGAAAAAACTTATAAGTTGTATATTATTTATATGATCTATAAGTTTCACCAGTTCACAGTGCTTATATTTCAATACGTTGGGATTTAAAGTAAAACAATTTTTTTGAAATTTTGAAAAAAATTTCTTTTTTTTAATGGTACCAAAAATCTCAAAAATGTAGGTTTTGATTTTCTGAATATTTCAGATTTTTGCTTTTTTGGAAGGTAAAAATTGGTTAAGATATGACTGTTCAAAATTTGAATACCCTGGGTAGAGAATTTTTAATTTATTAAAAATTAATAAATGAAAATAGTTTCTATCCCTGTGGGATCGGTACTCACCGGAGGGAACGCAGACGTTTGGATACAATTAGCGTCTCTTTGCAAAAACAATGACGACTTTGCTAAGTAACAAGACATTTACTCAACACGCACACTACCCACTACACTGGGTACCTGATTGGAAAAACCCACTGTACCATGCCAATGGCCATTAGTTGTCGAGGCATTAAGCTAAATAAAAAAATTTCATACACTCGTGATTAGTGACTTGTTCAAGTCCTTTCTACTACAGCCCTTTTATAAATAAGCACTTTATACCGATAACACTTACAGAGCATATAAACAATACATAAGTAAAGTAGCTTGTGAAGCGGTAAGGATTAATTTTATTTGGGATGCTAATTAGGGGATTATTTTCACCAGTTTTTTTTTACCAAAAAAATTGGATCAACTTTATTCTGAGCGTATCTTGCTTACTTTTTATGATATATTTTTTTTTTAAACAAGAATAATGCTTTTTTAAAATATTTAAACAAGTTATGACGACTTTTCCATGAAAAGTGCTTCATTTTTTGATTATTTCACGTTGAAATATTTGATTTGGAATTTGACGAATAAGAACCTTCACTTCATTAGCTACAACTCTGCTTCTACTGGGTCTACAGACTGCACACATCACCATTTTTTCAATTTTTTAAAAGCTATATTTTTGCTAAGAATATTTTTTCGAAAAAATAATTACTTTTTTATTATAAAACCGTGTTATTTTTTGTTGAAAAATATGAAGATATTCACTTGCAAATAACTCGAAATGTATTGACTTGATGAAAAAACTCTATTGAACAAAAGTTGCTTAGAATTAGTCAGTTTATCCACTTCCGGGCGTATTTTGACGGTATATTTTTTCACACCCGAGAAGGGGTGAACTCAACCGTAGAGCAAAAACACACATTGGCACAATATGACTTTTTTATTTGACATGTTAGCTATGCTTATACCAAATTTTATGTAAATCCAAGCTCTTCTTTCAAATCCAAAGGTTTTTTAAAATCCGGAGGTTTGGCAATATTTTACCGTGAGTAAATGGACTATAAGGCCCATCGGTGGGTAGAAATTAAAAAAAAAAACGTACCATACCAAAATAATTACCAGCTTTTATCAAAATTTGCTTGCAAAATTGATTACCAAATTGAGGACATGATTATAAAAATGTCTTTGATTATAAAAGGACATGATTATAAAAATGACATGGAATATAAAAATGCCTTTGAAGATAACTGCTTAATTTGTCGTGAAGTCGGTTGTATTTTTCTGATAGTTGACAAAAAACAAAGCAAAAAATTGATTTTGATTGGAAATCATAAATTAACCATTTTCTTTTTTTTTTGTCTCAGTTAGCCCCATTTGATTTTTTTAACATTTTAATTTTTTTTAAATAACTGCTTAAATAATTAAATATTAATTAATGCATTTGTGTGGGACGCGGGCCCCTCAAGTGCCCGGGCCCTAGGCGGCCGCCTAGTCCGCCTAATGGTTAATCCGGCACCGCTAGCGGAGTGATTGCCGCCTTTTTTGGGCTCTTCAGATTCATTTGTCAATTGTTTACAATAATAATGGCTTCTGAAATTTGGCATCTTCTACAATATTTCTCCAATCGTTCCTGTTTTTGCTTATGCTTACCCATTCTGTAACTCCCATTTTCTTAAAGTCCTTAAAAATCCGGTTCTTCCATCTGGTTTTGGCTCTTCCTCGTGGTCTGTCTGGTACTGGTCTTCATTTGGTGACTTTCTTGATAACTGCTTCTGGATTTTTCTTTTCTATATATCCCACCCATCTGAGTTCCTGTGCCTTGATAAATCTGACGATGTCTTCTCCTTTAAAAAGTTCTCTTATTTCGTATTTCATCAGTTTGCTAAATTCATTATTACCTTAGTTTAATTGTCCTGCTGTTATTCTAATAATTATTTTTCTCTTTAGAATCCTAAATTTTTCTTCATATTTTTGTATCAGACACATTATTTCAGCACTTTATGTGATTACTGGTCTAATTGCTGCTCTGAACATTTTTAGTTTTGTATTCTGAGTAAGTTTCTTATTTTTGAGGAAGTTGTATTTACAGTAAGTTCTATTTCCTACCAGTATTCTTTCATTGACAACTATGTTTCTATCGTTATTTCCATGAACTAAAACCCTAAGATATTTACAGTGTTCTACATTTTGAAACTCATATTTGAGAATACTTATAACAATCTTATAACATTAACTGTATTTTTTCTTGAGCATACTAGGTAGTTTTTTTTTAGTTTTATTTCTTGCCAAACCCCTATGGGATGCTTCCTTGCACAACTTCGCAAATTCTTCCTTTAAACTGTTTACGTTTCTGCTAATCAATGCTATGTCGTCAGCGTACGCCACAAGTTGCTATTTCTATATTTTTGGTGATGCCTATTATTATTACTGTAGTCATTCCTCCCATTGTCATTTTCGTAAGCCTTATAAGATTCATTGGAATAACTAGGTTTTTCATGTCATCGTAACATCTTCTTCTTTAAGTACCGTGTCCAGCTTTAGGCGTGGGTAGCTTCTATGACAATTTGCCGATATCGTTCTTGATCTTGCACGGCATGGAATAGTTGATTTGCTGATAAGGTAGTCTATTGACGAAGGTTTCGGGGCCATGAATATTTCTTCCTACCAATTCCACTTTTCCCGCCGATCTTTCAGTTGAGTATTAACTGCAGCATCCTGCATCTGCTACCTCTCATTATATGCCCGAGATATTCAAGTTTTCTCTTTTTTATTATTTTGCCACCTTCGCCTTGACCTACTCTTTTTAAGACTTCTCTGCTTGAAATGCGTTAAACCCAAGATATTCTGAGCATTCTACGATTGACCACATCTCGAAGGCTTCTAATTTGTTCATCCTGTTAACCTTCGTGATCCAGGTTTCACATCCACATGGTAATACAGGATATATATAAAATTTTAGGAACTTGATTCTTAGTTGCACATTCAGCTTGGAGTTGCCCAGAATAGATCTAAGTTTCATAAATGCTCCTCTTGCAATTTTTATATGAGTTTTAAGTTCTTCATCCAGATTTAGTGTCATCGCAACATATACAGGATAATATATTTGAGTTTGAATTTGAAATCAAAGTTCCTTATATTATTTTCATATCCGATTCTGTAATAATTCAAGCGTTCCATATATGTATTTTCCTCATAATGTATACTATACTGATTGATCTTGATGGATGTATGTATTATTAACTGTAAATTGATATAGCGATTCTACATTTATATAGCAATTTTAGATTTATATCTTCTTCTGTAAGTGAGGGAGTCGGCAATCATCATAGCTATTCGGATTTTAGAGACGCTTGCACTGAAAAGTTCATTTGATGTACATCCGTACCATTCTCTCAGGTTGCGCAGCCACGATATTCTGCGTCTCCTTATACTTATTTTTCCTTGAATTTTTCCCTGCATAATCAATTAAAATAAAGTGTATCTCTCTCCACGTGTAATATATCCGAAATATTGCAATTTTCTTGTTTTAATGGTATTTAAGATTTCCATTACTTTATTCATCTTTCTCTTTATTCATCTCCACGATATTTTCATAATTCTTCTGTACACCTACAGCTCGAATGATTCTAGTTTTTTCATTGATGGAGCATTCAAGGTCCAAGCTTCCATTCCATAAAACAAAGTGGAAAAAACGTAGCACCTAGCCAACCTAACTCTTAGCTGCAACTTCAAATCTCTTGTGCAGAGGACTTTTCTCATTTTGTTAAAATTTGGTTTAGCCTTTTCTATTCTGATTTTGATTTCGTGTAATCTCCTGTGGAGTTTATAATTGTTCCAAGGTATGCATATTGGTCGACTCGTTCGATATTGGATCCTGATTGATATATCATATTTCTTTGTTAATATAGCAATCTTATTAATATTAGAACTTTACAGAAAGAGTGATTAGTAATTTTAGAATATTTTAGAATACTATTTTTGTTTTAGATCCAGTTTGTCCTGACGTTAACTCAGTCAATATTGACCTTCTTTTACGGTTGCAACTTGCCCACAGCGATTAGCATCTTTAATATTACGCAAAGTGTTGTCTTCTTCGTAATGTTCTTTGACTTCTACATGCAGTCGTACAAGAAGAAATCTTCTTCAAAACTAGCAACTAATGGAGTAGCCAAGACAGTTCCAGTGAAGGAATTGAAGAGCCAGTAAATTTATAATTATAAGACTAAAAATAAAAAAACAATAAAAAATTCAGTAAAATATGTGTTATGTTAACTCTCTACCTTCAATCTTTTATTATTATTTTATTCTACACTTAATCTATTCTTCACATCGACACCCCATCGAACAAGGTTGTAACTCAGTTTTGGCGATTTTACAGGAGAGGCAAAAAACGAAAACATGACTTTTTAAAAATTTGTAGCGAAATGATTAGACTCTTTTACACTAATGTGATATGATATTTATATCATAATAAGGGATTACTGTGAGATGTATGTTTTGTAATTTTAATAACAATTGAAAATCTTGAGTTTGATTGAGATACAACCTTGAGATTAAACATGAGTATTCGTAGAAAAAGGTTGTAAGTCGCCAACAACCATTTTACACTCTCTGTGTTATTTATTTTTCCCGTTTAACTATTAAAAGGTTGTATGTTTTGAGTTATTTCCAATATAGCTAGGAGAAAATGAGTTTTTATGGGATATTTAAACAAAATATCAACTAACAGTTTTCACAATTTTAATTGGAAATTATAAATTTTACAATAACAATCATATTCTATCACTATGAAAAATCATGGTATAAAATATCTCAAATATTTAATTCTACACCATTTTACTTCATTAATTTAGTCTTTTACTATTAATATCTACTTCAAAATTAACATGTGTATCCTTAAAAGGTTAAAATTTAGAATTTGGTTCTGATTTTACGGATTTACGATTGCCTGATGCTTTGGCATATCATATCATGGTTATCCATTGGTCTGGAGCATATACAATCTAATGTTTTTTCCGTTTTTCTATTTCGAAAAATACATGTGTAATGTTAATATTACACTGTTTTACTATATTATGTATGTAGCAAAAACTATTCTATATTTATTTTGTCCACCGCAACTATCAAAATGGAAAAAAGTCCTTAAATCCTTTTTTTATTTTCATTTCGATAAATTGGCTTATGAGATACACCATATGTTTAAATACTTTATAAATTAAACATACGTGCAACAAAGTTGTAACTCATTTAACAACCTTGTTAATCGTCAAGTATAAAGAAAGTGAATAGTTAACATAGGGAGTATCCAGTGGTACTGCCTTTTCACGCTAAAATGGCACACGTAAGTTAAAATACAACTTTTTTCAATGGAGTATTACCCAAAATATTGAGAATTAAACTATGTCGTTTATATTGACGTGTGCGCAATTTTTTGCTGATTTCGCCTGTGTTGAAATCTGAAAATAGATGTAACTTGAGTTACAACCTTGTTCGATGGGGTGTCGACATAATCTATTTAGCTCAGTTACAGATAGACTATAATAAAGATTTATATCGGTAAACTTGCCCAGTTCTGCCAAAAACACGATTTCATCATATCGAATAGTCACTTTAGATTACCACCGAGAAGACTTTACGCATGGAAGTCAAATATAGAATCAGAAGACAACATTATTGGGAACTAAATCGACTTCATTCAAATAAATAATCGATTTAGAAACTGCATCAAATCGGCTAAAATTTATCCAGGTGCTGACATTGGGTCTGATCACAATCCCATAGTAGCTGTAACCCCATTAAAATTAAAAAAGGTGATCAAAACTTCTCGCAAAAATATTGATACAACCAACTACAAGACGAGAAGGTCAAGGAAAAGGGTCAAACACAACTGAATGAAAATTTAATTTGTTAAAATAAAGGACTTAAAAATAAAATCATAACAGTAAAAGAAATCTGCGTGAGGAATCATAAAGGCAGCTCAAAGCTAAAAAAGAAGACTTGGATGACAGAAAACATATTGGATGATGGAATAACGGCAACTAACAAAAAACATCGAAACACTTTAATAAACGTATACATAAAGAAATCCGACGTACAATTCGAGAAGCAAAGTATCAATATCTAGCCAGTGTCATGAAATTGAAGAACTTGAAAATAGGTACGACACGTTTAACATGTATAAAAAAGTGAAAGAATCGGCTGGTATCTTCAATAAGAAACAAACTGCATTGCTACATGATGAACATGGTGAAGTAATATTTGAATAGAGAACAAACTTAAAGAATGGGAAAATTACGTTAAGAACCTATTCGAAGAAGATAGGAGTAGTTCACCTCCGGATATTACTAACTGCGACGGACCCCTAATAACACGCTCTGAGGTAATAAATGCAATTCAATGATCAAAAAGTGGCAAGGCGACAGGTCCTGATGAAATTTCAACTGAAATATACAAGATTATAAACGATAGCAATGTTTTAGAGGCTATGACTTCGTTTTTCAATACCATTTATACCAGCGCAGCGGACACCTACCTAATGGTTGGTCTAATTCACTGTTTATAGCTCTACCTAGCAAAAACCTGTGCTGATTATAAAACCATTAGTTTGTTACACCATTTACTGAAGATTTTTCTGAAGGTAATACATGACAGTATCTACAATAAATGCCTGGAATACTTAAGTGACACACAGTTTGGTTTTTGGAACGGGTTTGAAACGAGAGAGGCATTGTTTGGGATGAATGTACTTGCTTAAAGATGTGATATGTTTGTAGATATATATACTGTTGTTTTATTGACTCCCGAAAGGCATTTGATGAAGTTAAGCACTTAATATTAATCGAAGTTAAGACATTGGTTTGGACGGCAGAGACGTTTGCATAATTGCAAATTTGTATTGAAATCAAACATCAGTTTCAGTAGACGGCTTGTAAATTTAGGCTCTTAATATTAAAAGAGGAGTACGGCAGGGATACCTCTTGTCGCCCCTGCTTTTCAACGTTTACTCCGAAAAGCAACAAAGAATGATCGTGAACGGTGAAGTCATCAATAATTTGCGATATGCGGAAGACACAGTACTCCTAGCTTCTACTCAAGAAGATATGCAAACATTACTTAATAGTGTTATTGAGAGTTGTAAGGAAGCACGTCTGGATCTGAACATGCGGAAAACCAAAATACTCGTAATAAGTAAACAACAGAATCTAAAAACCGTCTATATATGTAAATAATACCAAACTTGAGCAAGTAGATCAAATATCCAAGGTAAATAACCTGGATATCAATTAAATTATAACACAGAGACTCACGGCGAAGTTAGATCTAGGATAGAGCAGGCCAGAGCCGCTTTTAGAAGGATGTCCATGTCCAAGGTGTTATGTAACAGAGACCTAAAATTTTCATTAAGGATCCGGTTGCTTCGCTTTTACGTGTTCTCGGTCTTACTAAATCGCCTTGAGGCATTCGAAATGTGGTGCTATAGAAGAATTTTAAAAGTTTCTTGAGTGGAGAAGATTTGAAACTCCACAATACTAGAACGTCTCAGCAAGACTACTGAGATTATAAAAAGCATCAAGAAGAGAAAGCTGGAGTATTTCTGGCATGTAATGAGAGGTCCCAAATATAGGTTGCTTCTTCTTCTTAACGTGCCCTATCAAGTCCCCTTGACGTTGGCGATTAACATGGCGAAACTGTCTCTGTCTCGAGCTATTCTAAATAGGTGTTCTGCTTTCTTTATTCCTGGATACTCCCGGATATTCTTCAACCAAGAGGCCTGCCTTCTATCAATTCCTCTACGTCCTTCGATTTTACCCATCATAATCAGTTGAAGAATATTATACCGGTCTCCCCTTACTACGTGTCCAAAATAGGCCATCTTCCTATATTTGATGTTATCAAGCAGCTCGCGGGTAGCATTTGTTCTCTTGAGGACTGCCACATTTGTCAGCATAGCCGTCCATGGTATTATCAGTATACGTCTGTGCAGCCACATTTCAAAGGACACCAAATGGTTAATGGTGGATATTTTTAATGTCCATGCTTCGACACCATACAAGAGGACTGACCAAATGTAGCATTTAATCATGCGCTTTCGAAGTTGAAGTTGCAAGGTATCATTACAAAAGAATGACCTCATTTTTAAAAATGTCGTGCGGGCTATCTCGATTCTACATTTTATCTCTTTATCTGGATCTAGTTGTTCAGTAATATGGCAACCAAGATATTTAAAACTGGGTACTCTTTGAATTGTGTGACGATCAAGATATAACCGTGAATCTTGATGGGCCAAACGGCTAAATACCGTGTATTTTGTTTTTGAACAGTTTATATTTAGGCCAAACTCGCTTCCCTCTGTGTCAGTGGCATTTAAAAGGTGTTGTAATCCATTCATATCACCACTTAAAATAACTGTATCGTCTGCATATCTGATTGTATTTATCAGAATTCCATTAACTTTCACACCCCATTCCAAATTATGCAGCGCTTCCTTAAATATTCTATATAAATATAAATTGAATAAGAGTGGGGACAGTATACAACCCTGTCTGACACCTCTTTGTATTTTGCATATTCCTGTTGATTGTCCCTTTATGCAAGCTGTCGCTGTTTGACGCCAGTATAATTTTTCTATGATTCGAACATCTTGAATATCAACTCCTTTACCCTTTAATATTTTAATTAATTTGTGATGTTGTACTCGATCAAAGGCCTTCTTATAGTCAATAAATACAGCAAAGACGTCTTTCCTTTGATCTCGGCATTTCTGCAATAACACATTTAGTGCAAAGTGTACGTCCCGGGTTCCCTGTCCATTTCTGAAGCCAAACTGTGTTTCATCCTGGTTTTCTTCACATTTATCTCTGATTCTACTGTGGATGATACGTAGAAAGATTTTCAAAGTGTGGCTCATAAGGCTTATCATTCTATAATCGCTACAGTTTTTCGGACGTTGTTTTTTTGGTAGGGTTATGAATTCGGACTTTAACCAATCTTCAGGGATATCACCAGTCGAATAAACATCATTGAAAAATTTGACTATTATTCCAATGTTTTCCTCATTTATGAGCTTTAACATTTCTGTAGGTATGTTGTCGGGACCAACGGCTTTCTTGTTTTTTTGCCAATTTTATAGCATGTATTTCTGATTTTAGTATTTCTGGTCCTTCACCTTCATCTAAAGTCTCCAGTTCTTCGGGTCTATCATCATTATACAGTTCATTTATATAATTATACCAGGTAGTTCGAATTTCGTGTTCGTCTATTATCATTTTTCCCGACGAATCGGTTATAGTATATGGAGTTTTCTTATGATAAAGACCAGCTACTTCTCTAACTTTTTTAAACATATTAAACGTATCATGTTTTTCATTCAACTTTTCTAATTCTTTGCATTTATCCTCCATCCATTTTTCTTTAGCTACCTTTATATTTTGTTTAATTAGTATCTGTTTTTCTTTGTATTCTGTTTTGTTATCTTTCAGTTTTCTTCTCTGCTCCATCAATTCCAGGATTTCATCAGTCATCCATTGTTGTTTTTTGTGCCTCTGCATCGCTATTGTATATTTTTCCATTTCTTTCCAGGTAAGATCTTTAAACGTGTTACATATTTCTGTATTGTTTTCATTTGTTGAATTCTTTAGCTGATTATTCAGGTCATTTTCTATTAGCGTTTTTTGGATGCTGATATATGTAATTTTGGTGTTTTTGGGCTTTCTTCGACTTTTTTGAGCTTCAAAATATAGGTTACTACAAAAAATTATGCATGGGAAAATAGCAGGCAAACGCAGTCCAGGACGAAGAAGAACCTCATGGTTGAAGAACTTGTGAGAGTGGTATAAGGTTGATATAAGCATGCTATTTAGGGTGACAGTGAATAAAGTTAAGATAGCTATGAAGGTAAACAACGTTCTGAAAGGACACGGTACACGAAGAAGAAGATTGGTAATCAGATCACAGAATTCACAGCAGTTTAAGTTCACCTATTGATTCAGCTATTAATTTGTACACTTTTATTTAATTACTATTTAGTACAGTCAATATGCTGAACCAATTAATCTAGAAATAGAAGTAAGAAACTGGGGCAAACAATACATGGAGAATATAAATGACAAACAATGAAAAACACAATACTGAATACATACAGCAGAAAAATATGTGAATAAAAAAAGCAAGTCAATAAAAACTATAGATAAAGAGCATAAAAAGACAGTGAAAAATGTAATATGTGACGCCAAACACAATCCTCGAAAGATTTTGGAGACAAACTAGAAAAACAGACCAGGAACAACTAAAAACTATTATACAGTGTCCCAAAAGTAGTGGAACGGTCGAATATTTCACGAAATAAACATCGGATCGAAAAACTGAAAAATACGTTTTGAATAATTTTCAAAAATCTATTGAATGACAGCAAACACGACCCCCCAATCCGTCCCCTGGAGGTAGGAGGAGCAACTTTTATTGGAGATATTTTTTATAATTGTTAACAGATGACGCTATAATCGGAAAAAACGATTTGCCGTGATACCATTGGAAAATTATAGAAACGGTCTAATATCTCGAGAAATACATTTCAAAATGAAAAACAAAAAAATATTTATTTAATATTTTTTAAAAAACTATCGAATAACACCAAACATGATTCTCTACCCCATCCCCTGGAGGTAAGGTGGGGGATAACTTTAAAATATTAAATGGGTACCCTCATTCTTTATTGCAGATTTGAATTCCCCATAAAAAAATAAGTAACATTTGTTCGAAACATTTTTTAGAATGTTTTATAGATGGCGCTATAATCGAAAAAATACGATTTATTAGCGCCATCTATCAACAATTCTAAAAAATGTTTTGAATAAATGTTACTTATTCTTTCATGTGGAATCCAAAACTGCAATAAAAAATGCCGGTTCCTATTTAAGATTTTAGAGTTACCCCCACCCCACCTCCAGGGCGGGGAGTGGGGGTCTTGTTTGGTGTCGTTAGATAGGTTTTTGAAAATATTAAACACATGTTTTGGGTTTTCTTTTCGAAGTGTATTTCTCAAGATATTAGACCGTTTCTATAATTTATCTATGTTATGACGATAAATCGTTTTTTCCGATTATAACGCCATCTATCCACAATTCGAAAAACTATCTCAAATAAAAGTTACTTTCTTTTATGTAAGCAATGAAAATCTGCAATAAAAGTTGGGGATTTCTTTTTAAGATTTTAAAGTTACTCCACACCCCATCTCCAGGAGGTGGAGTGCGGAGTCGTGTTTGCTGTCATTCGATAGATTTTTGAAAATTATTGAACACGTATTTTTCAGTTTTTTGATACGATGTTTATTTCGTGAAATATTCGACCGTTCCGCTACTTTTGGGACACCCTATATAAAGTTATATAAGGCATAAGCGGTACTATAACTAAAGAAGTAAGGGCGATAAAGAACGAAAACGGGGATGTATTGATACAGGGTGTTTCATTGGGAAACGGAATACTTTAACGGTGAATACAGGTCACCGAGCCGGTTCTATATACACCACATTTTTTGCCCTACCGACTTTTATAACCGAGTTACAGGGTGTTTTATCGATTTTGCCCATTTCTTTCCTAAGTCATAACTTTAGAAACACCTTGTATATTTTTTTAATATTTGGAACATATATGTCTCATTCAAAACCTAAACGACCGGCATACTAACCATGAGGAAAATCCAGGTCCGGATTAACAAAAAATTATAAAGTATTTGTGACCTTCAAACATCACCCTGTATATTCAAATTTGGAAAATCTGTTTGCACATTAGAAAAGAGCACAAAAAACTAAGTTTAATGGTTTGCTTGAGTTTTTCGGCCAGACAATTTTATGACTTTAATTTTGAAATTATATTGAATTTTTTAAGAACTCTGACATTTAAAAGCAGGTGTTATTAACTTTTTGTTATAAATTATTATAGTTAATGAATAAATACTCATTTTAAAAATAATCAATACTTATTTACCACATTGGAACGACACAATTACTAATGACAAGACAAATCCAGGTCCGGATTAACAAAAAAATATAAAGTAATTTTGACCTGGAACCAACACCCTGTATATTGAAATTTTGAAAATTTGTCTGCGCATTTTGAAAGACCATAAAAACTGTGATTAAAGGTTCATTTTAATTTTTTGCGCCGTTGACGCCGTTGATTTAATTACATCAATTTTGAAATTATATTGAAATTTTAAACAACTCTGAGATTAAAAACCAGGTATGATATTATTAACTTTTAATAATTTAATGTTAATGAATTAATACTTATTTTAAAAATACTTAATACATTTACTACGCTGGCTTCATGGATTATCTGTATTTGCAGCTGTATTCACATTAGGGTGGAACGAAAAAAATCATTTTATAATTTCAATGTGTAATAGTGAAAGAAAGTTGCCTATAGCCATTGTGAAGCCACAAATAAAATATTTTTCCAACCAAAATATTTTTAGAGTTGCCGCAAAAGGGTTGAAAGTTAGAATATTTAGTTAAATTTTGCAAATTTTGATGATTTTATTTTGGTCAAAAATAGCTATTGTATTTTCTAATTCCTATTTTAAATGATAAATACACACTCTAAAACTACTCTTTCAAGATAATTTTAGTTTTAAATTACAACAATCCAATGTTTATTTTTACTAAAACTGGCAAAGTGTGAACTTGAGTTCCACATTTAAAGAAATATTTAATAGAAAATATTTATTTCATTCCTTAATACAATTTAACATTCTGACTATAGCAGAAGAGCACATTTCAATAGTAGAGGAACCTGGATCAACCTTGTTAGGGTATATAACTTCTGCTTCCGGAACAGGTGAAGCTATAAAAGATAATTGAGTATTTTCAAGAGGACAATCTTTTGAACATTTCTAATATAACAGCTGTCGGATTTGATGGAACTGCCGCTAACACCGATATTAACAATGGCGTAATTGCTTTTATAGAAAAAAACCTAAATAAGCCGCTGAAGTGGCCGATTTTTTTGTTCTATACCAATGGATAATTGCCTTTGCATCATTTGTTTTGCACATTGGATGGAAAAACTGAAGACTTTAATGAATTTGGAGGGCTTTTAGGCAAAGAACTTAAAAACTGTAACCAGCTTTATGTGGTTAATTTCGTTCCCTTACAAAACAACCTCCCTAATCTAGAGAATAAGGATGATATAAGCACAGATCAAAAATATTTACTTGAAATGTGCAAAGCAATCTCCAATGGTGTATGTCCTTCTGATATTTCTTTAAAAACCCATAGGAAATTAGCTCATTCACGATGGCTTACGTTGGCCAATCGCCTTCTTCGTTTATATGTTGCAACATAGAATCCTTCAAATAATCTGAAAACTGTAACTATGTATGTGATGAAGGCGTATGTCCCAGTCTGGTTTCATATCAAACTGAAACCATTTTGTGTAAATGGATCAAAACATCTATGGAGACTCATCAAATTTTCACGTTATTTTTGTGAGGAACATCTCCAAATAATTGATCTAGTAATTCAAAGGAATGTGACAAGAAAAAACATATAAGGGAGCTAGGTCTGCGGCGATTTTGGAGGCAAGATCGGAACTCATAAATGGTGTAAGGAAGTCTGTTGTCCCAAGCTCAACTTTAATGCCAATGACTTACATTGATATAGATATAATTAACTGAAAGGAAGATTAAAATTACTCAGCCTCCTATGATAAAACTAGAACTGACGAGGACTTAAAAAATATATAAGTGAAGCAAGAGACCCTAGTTGTCAGGTACAGTGTGTGGATTTTCCGTGGTTTCCCTGTCATTCACAGGCAGTGAAAAGAGCCATAAAGCTCGTGACTGTGTCACCTCTTAGTGTCTGTGGTCTTAAAGCAAAAATGGCTTTGTTAGAGCAAATATTTCATGCCCAAGTTAGATCATGCCCAAGTTTTACACAAAAAACCATTTTATTTAAGTATCAAGATGAATATTGTAACTAAAGAAATATTATAGCAATGTGTACATATAGCAATGATAGCAATGTTAACTGTTATTAGAAACAATATTTGACTAAGAAATATTAGCTACGTCACCAGGTTAAATATATAAAATATTTAAAATTTTCTGTATTTTTGTTAAAAACCTATCTCTTCAAAGCTCTTGCGGCACCTCAAGATGTAAACCTAGAAAAAAAATAGTTTGTAGTGTTATTGTAGACATGATAAGGCAACTTTCGAGTGCTATTAGCAAGTTCAATGAAAAAAAAATTTTTTCCTATCCTTTCGTTCCACCCTAATGCACATTATTAAAAATCAGAATTGCGAGAGTTGGGATATTTTAATGATTTAGTAAAGAATTAAAAAAAAACAGCTATATCTAATAAAAAAAAATTCAAAATGTCCGCCATTTTGTTCGATGCGTTTCCTTGCTCATTTTAAAAGTTTTCGAATCGATTTTCTAATTACTTACATTGGGATTGTTCTTAATTTTTCTGGTAGCTTCGTGTCACCTTGACAGAATTAATCAATATGATTTTAAAATTGCTGTAAATAAATTACCTGCGCAAAAATTTGACATACACCTTTTAACGCAGTTTTTATGCTCTTTTAAAATACGCAAACTAATTTTCAAAATTTCAATGTACAGGCTGTTGTTTCAAGGTCACAATTACTTTAAATTTTTTTGTTAATCCGGACTTAGTTTTGAGTAATTGGGTCGTTCTAATGTGGTAAATAAGTATGGATTATTTTAAAAATGAGTATTTATCCATTAATTTTAATAATTTATAAGTAACAGTTAATAATATCTGCTTTTTAATGTCAGAGTTCTTAAAAAATTCAATATAATTTCAAAATTAAAGTGATAAAATTGCCTGGCCGAAAAATTGAAGCGAACCATTAATAGTATATTACATACCTAGCGGGAAAGTACTCTATTTCAGCCGAGCGGCAAGGTAGTTTACCGAGGTGCGAAGCACCGAGGTAAAATACAGACGCGAGGCTAGAATGAGTTCCCGCGAGGTTTGTATACTATTTTACTCACAATCGGTTAGTAGTTTATGGATTTCTAATACTCACAATCTACCAATAATAATTTCGTTTCAAATATCTGTTTCCAAGCTACCCGCAGTTCTGGTGGCGTACATTCAAATTCACTATCAGACATTTTTGTAAAATAAACACAATTTGATTATATGTACAATTAATGGCGTCGTGTATCGCCTAAATGTCAGATTCAGTTGTTGGCTTACTTTAACCGTTAATAGTAATCATAATTCCAATGTAACTATTAATATTTATAATTCCAAATAGTTTTCTTTTTGTTATTGTTGTTGTTGTTTCTTAATTAAATAAATGTTGAGTGGATTCTATTCTTTCTAAACCATCTTTTAATCAAAAATGACATTGACATTTGCAGGTAGAAAAGTGACAGATGCTAGCCGGGAAACTACTTTCCCGGCTAGCTGGGAAAGTAAAGTAAGTTTTAAGTCGCTTCCTGATTACTTCAAAGGTTAGAAATCCATAAATTACTAACCGATTGTGAGTAAACTTACTTTTTGTGCTCTTTTCAAATATGCAAGGAGATTTTTAAAATTTGAATATACAGGGTGTTGCTTTAAGGTCACAATTACTTTATAATTTTTCGTTAATCCGGAACTGAGAGACATGTGTACAAAATATAAAAAAATATACAGGGTGGTTCTAAAGTTATGGCTTAGGAAAGAAATGGGCAAAATCGATAAAACACCTTGTAACTAGGTTATAAAAGTCGATAGGGCAAAAAATGTAGTATATCTAGAACCGGCTCGGTAACCTCTATTTACCATTAAAGTATTTCCTTTTCCCAATGAAACACCCTGTAGGAAGATGGAAAGAATATTTCCAAGAACTTGAACGGACGGAAACAAAAAACGCCAAAAGATTTACAAAAAAAGCGATAATGAACATATTACATTACAAAAAATATTATGTATGAAAAAATGATTTCAATTTTGATACTTGTGTTTTTAAGGTAGCTGAACAAGAATATCGTGTCGGCGAAACTGTAAGAGGTACCTGGTGCCCGGTATCCCTTTATGGACGTCGTGTCCTGAAGATTAAATTATGAAAATCGTTGAAACTTGTTATCCCGAAGTTTTTGAAATGGCTGAACACGAATATTACTTCGGCGATGCTGTGCGAGTTACCTGGTGCCGGTATCTACGTCATCTCCTGAAGTTTTAAGAAAGTTCGTTATGAAAATAGTCGAAATTTATCGTCTCGGGGTTTTTGAGGAGGTCGCTGAACATGAATATTGCATCTAAGATGCAGGATCCAGATAAATATGTGGAAGGAGTCTTTTTAGAATCTGATCAGTTAAGAAATGTATTTCCGAAATGAATAATAGGATTTATTAGAGGTCTAGATCTTTTGAACTGATTGTGGGTGTGGGGTCGACACAACAGATCTTTACACCACTTGAGTACCTAATCTTAGCTGATTAAATAATGCTTGCTTCCACAGGAATTTGATACACAAATTTTCCATTTTTCTAGGATATCTTAAAATGATCGATTTTTGGCAACATTTCTGATAGCTTTTGGAAACCCTAAAAACGTTACGACCGTGGAAGTCTAGACCCATATATGTAAATGTTCATTAGTATAATCAATTGCATGTTAATCAGAATGTCTTAATCAATATATCCTACGTTTAATGTTAATTTCACGTACTGTATGACGTAAATATAAAACAAGAGAGGATGATGTCTAGAATATATAATTTAGACACATATGTTTCGGCTGACGCCATAGATCGCACGTCTTAGAACGCTTTACTTCATAATAATACTCACACATGTGGCCATATTAGCTTATTTATCAAAATCGTTAGTGAATGTATTAGTTTCCGAACACTCTTTATTACTAAAAATATAAAAATTCCCGTTTTTGGGATGGAATAGCTTTTTTGTATGAATTTTTATTCTATGATGGTGATATGATATGTCGGACTTACGTGGGCAGAACACACATCTGCGCTATCTTTGCATATTTCACTGTTCCTGCCAAGGATCAGGAATGTATGGATATTCTCTAATAATACCCCTTTCTTGGGATCCTGTTGCTGGTCACTTAATACATTAGCTACTTCCCAACCAATAAATGGGCTAGATGTATTAAAAATTGTGTCCTATTAGAAATTTTCTTACCAACGTTTTTGATTAGGATAAATCACATAAGATTTGACTCCGGCAACATCAAGCATGCCATAGAATATTCTCAACGGAAAAGTTTTTGTCTGCGTTGAAATATTGAAACAAACGTGTTGAAACGTTTGACCAGTTATGACCATTGACCATTGAATGACGTAACTGGTCAAACATCTCAACAGCTCCTTTATTATGATTATTTAAAAATTTATCGAATGGCACCAAACACGACTCCGCACTTCCAAGACCTTGTGGTAGAATGGGTTTGAAATCTTTAATGGAAAACCACATTTTTCATTGCAGATTAGTGAAAAAGTAAACAAGCTTTAACTGATTTTTTTTTTTCGAATTGTGATATATGTAATTACAGAAAAATATATGCAGATCCGAAATCTGATTTTGATGGTACTGAATACAATTTCTTAAGAATGTTTTACAGAATCAGAATCTTCAACAAAAAAGGGAGATTCCTAATAACTATTTAAAGGAGGAGGGGTCATGTTTGGGTGTCATTCGATAGACTTTTGAAAAATACTGAACATAATTAAAAGTTAACAAAATCTAATTTTTTTTAGAAGTGTAATTATCCAGACATTAGACAGTTTCAATAATTTTCCTAGGGTACGTAAAACGTATTGAATAAAAGTTGCTTACTTTTGCATAAAGGATCCAAATCTACATAAAAAAATGAAGGTTCCTATTTAATATTTTAAAGTTGCCCCCACTCCACCTGCACAGCGGGGAGTCGTATTTGGTGTCATTCGAAAGTTTTTTGAAAAATATTGAATATACGTTTTTCTGTTTTCCTTTTCGGTGCAATGTTTGTTTCGCGAAATATTCGACCGGTCCGTTTCTTTTCACACGCCCTATATAATGCATTGACTATTTAGATGGGAAATAAGCCACTATTAAATTGAAAAAAATAATTTTATTAACGTTTCGACGTCCAAATCGGGTGTCGTTGTCAAAATACAAAATACTACTAAATTAAACAAAAATGTTGTTGCTTAGTAAAAAATTCTTCTAATAATTTATTTAATCTGACTCATTTCTATCGGCAATTCCGACACATATTATACATTTTAAAATAGAAGACTTAGATATGTTATTGACTTACTAATCGTGGTATTTTATTTCTATTGACTTCCTCTTTCAGGATGAGTAACCACATCCTACTGCATTATATCTAGGAATTTGCGACACAATGGGTTTCATTTAGCATAATTAGAGCCGCTTCTTTGATTTTTCTCTTTTTACTATCTGTTTCTTTCAGGGCTATACTTAAATCTCTCCACTGAACTCTATTTTCATTATCCCATGCGTCTTGACTTATTTGAGATCTATCAAATTCTCCATTTTTAATATAAGACTGATGTTCATTTATCCTAACGTTTAATGGTCTTGGTGTTTCACCTAAATAAAATTGTTTGCATTAACAAGGTATTTTATAAATAAAATTATGTTTCTTTCTTGTGTATTGTTAGGTTTAGATTTAGATATAATAGATAGAATATGACGAGTTTTTTTTCCTGGTTTTCCCTTGTGATTTACTATGGAATCTCTAACGCGAGAATTTTACTATCACCGTTGCATTTGGTTGCCTTTTTAAAGACAAATCACATGCTATGATTTTTTTTGTGACGGATATTCTTGAGTTGGAGTTAATTTCATGCAATCGAATGAACTATCTTTTAGTAAAGTCGTCCCAGGAACGCAACTCATAAATATCGGCAATATCACTTTAAAGTCTTCTACTTTAAAATGTATAATACTAGTCTGAATTGCTGATATAAATAAGTCAGATTAAATAAATTATTAGAAGAATTTTTTACTAAACAACATTTTTGTTTAATTTAGTATTATTTTGTATTTTGACGACATCCGATTTGGGCGTCGAAACGTTAATAAAATTATTTTTTTCAATTTAATTGTGGCTTATTTCTCATCTAAATAGTCAATTATAAAAGTGCCACAAGGAAATAGCTTCAGAACACTATAATATAATGCACAAACATGAAAATTTAACTGGGTGTATAATTATTTTTCCCCCATCAGATTCTTCGTAATTTACAATTTTTTTAATTACGTTACGATCGTATACCCGTATGATGTCCACGTACGTAAATTTTGACACCATGACGAATTCCGAAGCGACAGATATCTATTACTATGCAAATGTTTCGTGTATGGCATATTTATTGGATCGAACTATTAGTGCATAAAATTGCTTTAATCAAAATATGTCGGATCTCTTTCTATTCCACGTTGTTAATATAATTGACAGGATAAAAGTGATAAAATATATATATTTTTTTAAATTTAACTAACGTATGTCCTAAAGTTTTGGCACAAAATTCATTGACTTTAATTGTAACAAAAACAAAATATTATCAAGCTGCCTTTGGAAACAAAAGCTTGTTTACGTTAATAAATGATGGTTTTGCTTGTTTTAGATTCAGAGGGATGCACACCCGCTGGACAGGCTATTTCTACCATTGCAGGCGTCATCAGCAGCGTTCGTTAGCGTGCACTCCTCTGAATCGAAAAACAGCCGGACCATCAATTTATAGGGAATCTGAAAGATAATTCAAAATCCCCATTAGGACGCGATACAGCGATATCTCTTAACAAATTGAAGAGTCTCAGATGCAGAATCCACCAAAAATGGTAAATACTTATTTAAATCTGAGACTATTCGTGTTGAAAGTCCTTTCTGGTACATCCTTAATCTGCGACTTTTTCAATTAATAAGACGACGAATATAGAAAACGAAAAGGAAACGATCACATCCCGTTTTCATTCATCTAGGAAAAAAGGACAGAAAAAAATCCGAGTAGAGATAGAAAAATAATAAATGATGGTTTTGCTTGTTTTAGATTCAGAGGGATGCACACCCGCTGGACAGGCTGTTTCTACCATTGCAGGCGTCATCAGCAGCGTTCGTTAGCGTGCACTCCTCTGAATCGAAAAACAGCCGGACCATCAATTTAAAGGGAATCTGAAAGATAATTCAAAACCCCCATTAGGACGCGATACAGCGACATCTCTTAACAAATTCAAGAGTCTCAGATGCAGAATCCAAATAGACCAGGAAGGATCTGTTTTTAAGTGGATGTGAGAGGTGGCATTCGGATTTTTGCGGATGAAGTTAGGTGATAACTTCGTTAATAATAATTGACTTATGCTCCTTCTCAAATATGCCCGGAACATTAATAAAAAAATTAAAATACTTAAAAATTTCGAAAAATATCAATTTTTTTTATAATTTCTTTGCTTATAACTTTAAAACGATTCGTTTTGAAACAAAGTCGCACAGGAATAAAACAAAGATAATTAAATTTTCTATTAGACACCATTGGTTAAAAATGTCTTAATTTATCAACCTTGCTGCAAAATAACAATAAATATAAAATAAGGGGGCAAAACAAGCCTGTCTTTATTCAATGTTTTTCCATCACTTAGTCGGTTGGGCGACATCACTTAGTAGTTTTCCATCACTTAGTCAGTTGGGTTACACTTGGAACCTTCCTAATTCCCTTAGAAAATTTTTGTAATGTGCTAAAACCGTCCACCATATTTCATTTTTGATTTGATTGAATTTTGCAATCTAAACTTTTTTAAAAAATTAAAATTTTTTAAAATCTTGCACAACAAAAACTAGAACATACAAAGATTTTTCAATTTTTTTACATATAAAGAAGCACTTCACCTATCTAATGCACTTTACAGAATTGAAATCTGATTATTTAAGCAGCCTCAGCAATGCTTTAAAATTATAAACAATTTTTTGGCTTATAAACAAATTAGTGCTGTGGCCAGGAGGGGGTGCTACGGGTTCCTTTATTTAGATGGACTTACCCAAGTTATTTTTATGTATTTTGACCCGTAGAAGACGAATTTTTTGGGTAACAGTTGATCCGGATGTCTGATGTCGATAAGATTGTTATACACAAAGAATTTGAGGAATTACATAACATCGATTTTTCGCAAAATAAAATATTTTTTTGTATTTCTTGGGTAACTCTAAACAAAAAATGTGCCTACAAGTTTTTCGTAGGATGCATAGTTTTCGAGATAAATGCAGTGGAACTTTAAAAAAATCGAAAAATTACAATTTTTGAACGCAATAACTTTTGATTAAAAAATAAAATAGCAATTCTGCTGACAGCATTTGAAAGTTTAAGTCAAGTTATACCGGTTTTAATTATTTGCATTGCTAAAAATTATTATTTTTTATTATTAAACAAAGCTATTTGTTTATAAGCCAAAAAATTATTTATAATAATATATTTATATACACTGCTTATATAATATATATTGTGTTCACAAGTAAGGTTATCTATATTTATTTTGAATTTTTGGTGGGTGTAAATAACCATCCAAAAGAAGGAATGCTTTCTTAAGACCTTATGTGGTTACATTAAAAGGAGTCACAAATAGTCATAAGCCAATATACTGCCAAGAAAATGATATTGCCATTTTAATACAAATAGTAGTTGTAAATCGATATTCTCGAAATGACAGATCATCAATGGATCTTACTTTCTCCAGTTTACTCAATGTTTAATGTTTTCGACTTGCTGACATCTGTTTCATAACGCAAATACTAATAGTTTATTTTTAAGCGACCATTAGCGGGATGATCTAGGCTGCAAACTTGACACTCAGAAAATGCGGTCAATTTTATTTTTAGACCGACGCGACGTATAAATAAATTTCTCAGTATAACAAAGGAAATTTAAAAATATTTAAGTATGTACTGCAAAAGTTAATTGAAACTAGATGTAGAAGTGGACTTGTCAGAGCCATCGGTTGTTAAAGCACAATCACATAATAATAAATGTTATACTAGTCCAGGAATCAAAGGTTTTTTACCAGCAATTTTAAGGAACATACCGATTTGCTTGAAAATATAAGAATAAGTAGTATGCAGTACAAGGATAAAAAACTATACAGGGTGTTTGGTAAAGAATGGACCATAGCTTAACCTTAGATTCCTGGGGTTAAAATAGGTCGATTTAAACTAACTTATCTTAGTACGAAAGTTGATAATAACTATAACAGAAATACATGGTGTCAAAATTAAACTTTTATTTTATTTATTTTTGAATATTTCCTGACAGGCATGAGGTAACAACACGAAATTTGGTAAGTGGGTTTTTTTTGGGACGAGAAACCTAAATGTCCTACCAAAAATTATATATTACGTTATATATTGTATTATATTATATATACGTTACATTTTTTTATCCCCTACTCTATATAATTTTGAGATCAAAACTTTAGTTCTCCTATTATTTCTACTTATAGAAGGTATACTACAGTTATCTCGCTAAACTCAACCGTTTTCGAGATAAACGCATTTTAAATCTACGATGCAAAATTCAATTTTTTGTATTTCATTGTAGTTACTAAAAACCATTTGACATTATACTTGTCATACTTGGCAATAATTGTAAATACTGTACACCTTACTAATAGCCAGGGAGGTAGTGTCAAATTTGACCGGAGCATTTTAGCATGGCTGGTTTATTATTATTTAGGTAGGTGCTCCAAAGCTTATTAACAAATGATGTGTCAGCTGGCCCAAAACCGGGGATTTTAGTCAAGAAAAGGTAAAACATGAAAGTTGATGGACCAACGCTACAGCTTAAATGTCAAATGATTATATACGTTACTCACAACATTTAATGGACTTGCTTACTTGGCGCCTACATTTCACTCAGGAGATCGGGGTTCAAATCCTGGCGCGGAAAATTCTTTTTGTTTTATAAATTGACATTTTATTTTGAAAAATATTTATTTTTCTAATACCACGTTTTTATTATTTATACGAGACAATATAAAAAAATCTGTATGTCTTTTATAGAATTATGCATAGAACTTATGAAATAGCATAATATATGCATTTGATCATAAATATTATGATTCACCTTAATAAGCAAAATTACTGTACATGAACCCCTGAAGCTTCCTGAGTTAGTACGACCAATCTAAGTGAAAAAGGGGGTTGGCCTCCCCATCCCACCCCCTCCTGACATTTTTTTATCTTTTTAGACAAACTGTTTTTTGCATAATTTTATGTGATGTAAAACCAAAAAATACATACAACCCTAATTTTTCACTTTTCTATCACCAACCCCCATTTTTAATAGCAATCTAATTATTTCCCTGTTCTCTATATATAAAAATGAATTTTTGTCTGTATGTCCCTTATAGAATCGTAAACTATGCATTTAATCATATAATGACCTCAAGCAAAGTTTTTGTACTTACATGAACCCAGGAAGGAGTTACTACGGCCAACCTAAGTAATCATTATTTTGTGATGTCTGCGTGAATAAATTATTTACGCAGACACCACAAAACAATAAGTATATATTGTTTATTGGAAAAAAGTAGACGCAATATTTTTGAGTATTTTTTGGCTTTCTGGTAATTTTTAGGTATTTAACTTTTAAACATTATTAGGTTCTAAGGCGGTACGAAGTTTGCCTGGTCAGCTACGTATTACTAAAAAAATATTCTTGGACTAGTTTGGCAAAGACTAAAAAGTATAAATCATTAATTTATGAATTTTAGATTGTAAGAAAAAAGCGTCCACATGGAACAAGTGGAAGAAGGTCTGAAAACACTTGAGATTACCAATTGGAGGAAAAAGCAAGGAACAGAACAGAATGGCGGAAAATCTTAGAACAAGCCAGGAGTCAAAAAGGGTTGTCGAGCTACTGATGATGATGATGATGAAGAAAAAATCGTCAGCTGCATTATGTAGGTACATGGCAAAAAATGTTAGCTGGCCAAGTGAACGTGACAGAAAAATACGGAAATCCCGTATCATTTTTTCTTCATCATCATCATCAGTAGCTCGACAACCCTTTTTGGCTCCTGGCTTGTTCTAAGATTTTCCGCCATTCTGTTCTGTTCCTTGCTTTGTTCCTCCAATTGGAAATCTCAAGTGTTTTCAGACCTTCTTCCACTTGTTCCATGTCGACGCTTTTTTCTTACAATCTAAAATTCATAAATTAATGATTTATACTTTTTATTCTTTGCCAAACTAGTCCAAGAATATTTTTTGTAGTATTACCTAGCTGACCAGGCAAACTTCGTACCGCCTTAGAACCAAACAATGTTTAAAAGTTAAATACCTAAAAATTACCAGAAAGCCAAAAATTACTCAAAAATATTGCGTCTACTTTTTTCTAATAAACAATACATACTTATTGTTTTGTGGTGTCTGCGTAAATAATTTATTTACGCAGACATCACAAAATAATGATTACATAGGTTGGTCGTATTAACTCCTTCCTGGGTTCATGTAAGTACAAAAACTTTGCTTGAGGTCATTATATGATTAAATGCATAGTTTACGATTCTATAAGGGACATACAGACAAAAATTCATTTTTATATATAGAGAACAGGGAAATAATTAGATTGCTATTAAAAATGGGGGTTGGTGATAGGAAAGTGAAAAATTAGGGTTGTATGTATTTTTTGGTTTTACATCACATAAAATTATGCAAAAAACAGTTTGTCTAAAAAGATAAAAAAATGTCAGGAGGGGGGTGGGGTGGGGAGGCCAACCCCTTTTTTCACTTAGATTGGTCGTACTAACTCAGGAAGCTTCAGGGGTTCATGTACAGTAATTTTGCTTATTAAGGTGAATCATAATATTTATGATCAAATGCATATATTATGCTATTTCATAAGTTCTATGCATAATTCTATAAAAGACATACAGATTTTTTTATATTGTCTCGTATAAATAATAAAAACGTGGTATTAGAAAAATAAATATTTTTCAAAATAAAATGTCAATTTATAAAACAAAAAGAATTTTCCGCGCCAGGATTTGAACCCCGATCTCCTGAGTGAAATGTAGGCGCCAAGTAAGCAAGTCCATTAAATGTTGTGAGTAACGTATATAAATATTTGACATTTAAGCTGTAGTGTTGGTCCATCAACTTTCATGTTTTACCTTTTCTTGACTAAAATCCCCGGTTTTGGGCCAGCTGACACATCATTTGTTAATAAGCTTTGGAGCACCTACCTAAATAATAAGAAACCAGTCATGCTAAAATGCTCCGGTCAAATTTGACACTACCTCCCTGGCTATAACTTATATTAAACAAATGTTTCTGGCTACTACCAGAGGCGTACAACGGGGGAAAGGGAAGGGTCAACCATTCACTTTCCCCTGTCGTACGCCTCTGGTAGTAGCGGGAAACGATTATTTCACATAATTTAGTAGGGTGTACAGTACCTACACTTTCTGCCAAGTATGACACGAATATGTCAAATAGTTTTAAAATATTATTTTTTTTAAATAATTTATTCTTTATGTTGTTCTGAAGCTATTTCCTTGTGGCATTTTTATAATTAAGTATTTTCGATGGGAAATAAGCCACAATTTTACCAAGTAAATGAATTTATTAACGTTTTGACGCCCAAGTCGGGTGTCGTTGCTAAAATAAACAAAAATGTTGTTGCTTAGTAAAAAATTCTTCTAATAATTTATTTAATCTGACTCATTTATATCGGCAATTCAGTAGATGACTTTAAAATGATATTGCCAATATTGATGATTTGCGTTCCTGGGACGACTTTACTAAAATTATATTTCATGTAATTGAATGAACTATCTTTTAGTAAAGTCGTCCCTGGAACGCAACTCATCAATATTAGCAATATCATTTTAAAGTCTTCTACTTTAAAATGCATAATACATGCCTGAATTGCCGATATAAATGAGTCAGATTAACCCTCCGTTATTCGTGCGGTTTACATTCGTAGGCCACTCTCTTTTAAGTGGTCGCCAATTGCAGAAAATTGCACATACGCCCCCATCCCGCTTAGTAGCTGTCACTAATACTTCCAACTTACTCTTCAGTTTGCTAAACGCCGTCGATCTGTTTGCATTATTTTTTTACCATTATTCAAAGAGCACTGGTCTACAACCGTAGACAGCGCGACTAAGCGCGTTTCAATTTTTAGTTGTATATATATAAAGCTAATTTGTAGACTGCTGTGTATATAAAGCTAACAACATAAATGAAAATGTATCAAAAAGCGACTTCATTGAAAACTTAGCATGGAAACTAATAAACCGCAAATTGAATATGGATCAATTTATACCTTCCCTGCTAAGAGAACTTAGACGACGAGCTCGTGTACCGCTCGGAGTTCAAGAAGTCGTACCCTCTCCCCCTAATGTTTCAACAGATTACGTGGGACGATGTTGCATTTGTGCACGAATTTGCAATATGTCAACAAGAAGGGCTTGCCAAAGATGTGACAAATTTGCATTCAAGGATCATTTTGGGGATATTTGCACTGAATGTTTGACGGACTAGAATTGTGCCATTTTGACAATTTAATAGTTTTGTTCTTCTTTTTACTTTTTAGTTCTATTCTTTACTATTCATCCCTATTGGTCATTCTATAAGTTCTATGATAAAAAATATTTGTGTTTTTTACTAAATTGAGCTTATTTTTGTGACCATATTCATTTACTTGCGAATAAAGACCCAAAAATCATGACCTAGTTTTTAATTTTACCACTGTCAAAATGAGAAAAACCAAGGAACAAAACATATCTAATATCAAAGTACGGACATAAATAAACATGTTATTGACCATTAATTTGTTAATTTTGTCAAAATCCGGTACTTTACGACAAAAAACTATTGGTCTACAATCGTAGACCACGCGACTAAGCTCGTCAGCAATAACCGCGCTCCTAACGTAGGGTTAAATAAATTATTAGAAGAATTTTTTACTAAGCAACAACATTTTTGTTAATTTAGTATTATTTTGTATTTTGATAACGACACCCGACTTGGGCGTCGAAACGTTAATAAATTCATTTATTTGGTAAAATTGTGGCTTATTTCCCATCGAAAATACTTAATTTATTCTTTATTTAAAACGTTAAAAACTATTTGTACCCGGTACTGTAAAGCTATTTGACATATTATCCTTATCATACTTATCAGAAAGTGTAGGTATGGTATACCCTGCTAAATTATGTTAAATAATCGTTCTGGCTACTACCAGAGGCGTACGACGCGTGATAGAGTGAATGGTTGACCCTTCCCAAATTCTACGCCACTCACGAAACTGCTATTTGAGCATAATTTATAGATTCTCGAATACTTTCTATAAAAATAAAATACTCTTTATTTGTAACGACAAAGTCATTGGTTTTCGAGATATTTGAAATTAAAAATGAAACGGCACAGTGAATTTGATTAATGTATTATGCCCCTTCCAGTGGCGGCTCGTCAGAGGAGGCAAGGGAGGCTCAGCCTCCCCATAAATTTTTTACACACTCTATACTGTTTTGTTTATCATGAATCGCGAAAACAACAATTACTCTCACTATTATACAACGTGTAAATTCCATATTATCACTAATTATCCATACGTACGTATGATCGCGTCTCAGTTTTATTACATATTATTGTAGGCAGGACCCTGGGTTATCCCGAGATGCATGAACGGAGCCGAGAAGACCAGCATTCTCCGTTGCTAATGCTCCGTGCAGCGCAGCAGGCGTTTAAGGAGACCCGGTCTCCTAACAGTGGCATCTACGGCGGCATCACACGCTGCCCGGAGATATACCAAGGGAGGCAGAGTACTTTCTCAGCTCCGTTGGGTGGATGGGTGCGTCTCGGGACAACGAATTTCAGGGTCCTGACTAAAAATAATGAAAAATCTAAAAGTGCGAATTTTGTTATGAAATTTGGTATGTGGGGTTATAATAATATTTGGAACAACTTGCTCAAATAACTTTTTCCGATATCTCTAACTCAAAGCAAAATATCGGTAATTTATCGTGTTTTTGAATTCGCAGTAGGCCGCGTTTAGAATTAAAAAATTCAGTTGAGTATCTTAAAAAATTTGAAGCTTCATTATGTATGGACTGCAAAACTTCAAATCTGTATTTATTTTAATATGCATAGGTATCTATTTACAAATAGATGGAATTGTTAACAAATAAACTACACAAACTTTGGTATTAAACTTTTACTATTAGACTAACTATTTTTAAAATGATATGATATTATAAAATTATGAATTAGGATGATATTATGAAATGTAAATAAAAAATGGTCAAAAGATGGGGCCTTAAATTACATTTTTTGGCGCATTTTTTTGCTAGTGCAAATTTGTCTAGATATTGTACAGTTAGGTATAGCCTCTCCTATTGTAAAAATCACGAGCCGCCACTGGCCCCTTCGTTTTTTAACTTCAAATATCTTGAAAACTAATGACTTTAATCGTTACGAGTAAGGAGTATATTATTTACATAGCATGTATTGAAGAATCCAAAAATTGCACTAAAATAACAATTCTGCCAGTGGCGTAGAATTTGGGAAGGGTCAACCATTAACTTTCCCCTGTCGTACGCGTCTGGTAGTAGCCAGAAGCATTTGTTTGGTAAAGTTTAGTAGGGTGTACAATACTTACACTTGCTGGCAAATATGACAAGGATATATCAAATGGTTGAAAAAATTGAATTTGTGCATAGTAGATTTGAAATGCATTTATCTCGAAAACGGTTGAGTTTGGCGAGGTAAATGTATTATACATTTTTTAAGTAAAAATAATAGAGGAATAAAAATTTTGATCTAAAGATTATGCAGAGTAATAATAAATGAGCGCTGAAAGACGTATGTGGCGCCCTCTGGGTAATACATATATAATTTTTGGTGGATAATTTAGGTTTATCGTCCTAAAAAACCCCCACTTACCAAATTTCGTGTTGTTATCTCATGCCTGTCAGGAAATATTCAAAAATAAATAAAATAAAAGTTTAATTTTGACACCTTGTATTTTTGTAACTATCAACTTTCGTACTAAGGTAAGTTGGCTTAAATCGACCTAGTTTAACCTCAGGAATCTAAGGTTAAGCTATGGTCCATTCGGTACCAAACACCCTGTATAATACCAAAAGGCGCTTTTTCCATGGGGATAGTTGCCACCATATCTAGGGGGTGGAAATTTTATTTATTATATTTTGACCGCAAAAATTGGCAAAAAATTAATTCTGAGCAAAAAATGATCTACACATTTTTTTGGTAAAATTAATAGTTTTCGATTTATTCGCTATCGAAAGTGTTAGTTTAAAAAAAATAAGTACAATCCTTTATCACAAGCTAGAACAAGCAGAACTAGTTTTCATCACAAACAGAACTAGTTTTCAATCTGATAGCAGATCATCATCAGTGTTGACAAGATGCTGACATGCTAACCACCAAAATGCAAAGATATTAGGGTAAAAACCCTTTAAACTTGATCAGTCATGGAAACATTGACTATAATTGTAAAATTAAACATGGATGCACATAATTATATTTCTGAATCGAAATAAAATATAAATTGCCTTTAATTCACTTCTATCTGTACTCATGTTATGAGTACCTACTAAGAACCCAGCTAGCAAGATAACGTTAAATTAACGTTAAATTTAGGTTTTTTTTTGTATTGTTACCTAACATCTATCAAAAAATGACGTTACTGATACGAAATTTGAATACGTATATTATACGTATGAATTTATTCGTTTCTGAAACGTGGCTCTTTGGTAGGTATAATACGTATTAATTTATTCGTCCATAAAACGTGGCTTTTTGTTAGGTAAGGCCACGTAAGGCAATCTCGTTTAAGACTGCAGCGCCATCGCGTATTTATTTCGAACCTTTTAAATTTCAAATAGACATTAATACATAACCTTACATTTCCGTGCTTAAAATGTGTTTGTTTTAATTGAGTTATGGCAAACACATCAAATTATTATTGCTGTGTGCCTCAATGTGATTCTTGGATAAAGCGTAATAGTAATTTATCGTTTCATTCTTTCCCTAAAAAGAATAAACAAGATAGAATTATATTAAATGGCAGTTTAGTTGAAAATCGAAATGTATGGAAATATCTTCTAAAAATGGGATAAGAGCCTAGTCCTTATAATATGAAAGTGTGCAGTTTACACTTTAAGAGGAAACAGTAGCGATCAACAGGTAGCAAGAACGCGTTCCAAGATTGCGGCTGTAATTTTGAATATTTTTTCGAGATACCTAGCACACGTATTCGTAATATAATAAAGAATGGCGGTACAGAGCCCAATTTGAAAAATATATTAATATGTGGAAATTACTCTGTAATTAAATACAATATTAAAAAGACGAGCCTGTACCGCCATTAAGAAGAACAAAAAAATACACTTTCTTCAAATAAACTTTTTTATCCGATGCCTAGATTTTGTGTCATTTTGGAACTAATAAAATTTTTTATTTCATTAGTAATTCCAAAATGACACAAAATCTAGGAATCGGATAAAAAAGTTTATTTGAAGAAAGTGTATTTTTTTGTTCTTCTTAATGGCGGTACAGGCTCGTTTTTTTAATATTGTATTTAATTACAGAGTAGTTTCCACCTATTAATATATTTTTCAAATTGGGCTCTGTACCGCCATTCTTTATTATATTACGAATACATGTGCCAAATATCTCGAAAAAATATTCAAAATTAGAGCCGCAATCTTGGAACACGTTTTCGCTACCTATTGATGGCTACTGTTTCACCTTAAGAATGAAGATTACTTTAAGGGTATTTTTATGTAGATATGATATAAAGTAGCTATTAATAATTTTGTATCTTCCTCTCACATAAAAGTCGAATATATAATAAATGTTTATTTCAAATACTTAATAAATGTGTCAGCATCATGTATGTGGTTTTATTTACACAATAATTTTAAGTCCTTTTTATATATTATTTATACCGAAAATTCAACTAGAAAGTGACGTTAAAAAGGTTACGTAGAAGTAACGTAAAACTGTTACGTAACATCGCTGTGACTTTTATACGTATATTTTAGGTAAAATTGGATGTAACTTTTGACGTAACTTCTCCCAAAATTTTGAGTGTGAGATTTCAACAGCAGTGTTATAACGCCGACGTTGATAGTTAAATATAAATAAATCAGTAAGTAAAAACATGTATTTTGATATAATATTTTCAGAATACATTTAGGAAAGGTCTATTTACAATCTAGAAAATACAGTTACTTTCTATTTCGAGAAGTTTTAGCAAAAATTTCACCTGAAAAGTATGTTGCTTAGAATCAACGTTGAGGCTAAGTGGTAATGGTAAAAACATCAATTTCCTTTTCAGAAATATGGATATGTTGACTACATAATATCACTAGGAAAGACAAGGTATTACTATGGCTTATCTATGGACCAAAAAAGATGCCGATTTTACAAGAATGGCTAAACGACAATTCTGCGTCAAAAATGTGACATGAGAATGGTTTACACCGGCCAAGAATGGTTTTTTTAATTTTCATAACTCTCCATAAATTTTGATCTTTGTTTTTTCTTGTAACTTTGTAAGTATTAAAGTACAAGTTTGTTTATTTCTGTAGTTTTTCTTACATATTGGAAGCCCTAAAAAATTACTTTTGTTAGTAATGATCCCTCGTTTGTACGATTCAAAAATTTTAATCTCAAACTCTTAGTGTTGCTTTGGAGCAACGTTCTCATTATTATAACTCTAATGGACAATGTTACTTGAGGGCAACATTTTCAAACTCTTTCAAACTTTTTATACAGAAATTGCATATACCAACTCCACTGATGCGTTCATAGTCGCTTAAAAAACACTCACACGAATTTTTAGAATTTTATTTCAATGATTTTAAGGTGTCAGGGTTACAGGATTTTCCCTTAAATAGACAATTTGGTTTTGTGTTGATTCAGAGGCGGGCGAGCATCTGTACTGATAAAGGATATACCAGAAACAGCGGCTGTCTGCAGATTACGCCTTGCCTCTGATTCGAAATAAAACATAAATTGCCTTTTTTTTTTTTTTTTTTTTTTTTTTTTTTTATTTAGCTAATGCCTCGACAACTACTGGCCATTGGCATGGTAGGTACGGTAATTTTGAACAGTTAGGTACCTAGTGTCATGTGTAGTGTGTGTGTGTTGAGTTTGCAAAGTCGACGTCATTGTCTTTGCAAAGAGACGCTAATTGTATCCGAACGTCTGCGGTCCCTCCGGTGAGTACCGATCCCACAAGGACAGAAACTATATTCATTTATTTATTTATAATACGTGAAAAATTTCTGTCCCTGGTGAGATTCGAACCCACAACCTTTCGGATTTTTTCGATCCAAAGGCAGGCGCTCTTACCACTGAGCCACGGAGGAGGAATATAAATTGCCTTTAATTCACATTTAATTCAATAAAATAAGTCTTAAACATAACATTAGACAATAATTGCAGGTCAGTATCATACGTAGCTTTGTGTATATTTATTTTTAGTTGCAAATACAAATTGTAATATAAATTAAACGGTGTTTTTTTACACTTCCTGTTTGGATACGTTCTATTTTGGGAATAGGTATTGATCAACGATTAAAAATAAACATTATAGAGAGTTATTCGTTGTAGGAGGAAAATTCACTTTCAATCTTCATTACTGAAGAAGCGCAACTTGTACGCAGTATTATTAAAAGTATCGTTTCTTATCATGAAATAATTTATCAATTTCAAAATAACAATAGTTGGAGCAGGATCTAGTTATCATAGTTGAAAACTCTCCATTAACATTCGGATGACCAAGGGGGTAAATTTTGACCCCGATGTATATTTTTATTTAATAAACTCAGAAATATTTTTAATTTTAAACTCATTATTTTTTTATTTGACTTTAATATAATTCTAGATACCCTCATATTTGTAATAAAAAAAAATTCATATATTTTACGAAAAAAAAAACCTTTTCTGAATTTGGGGTCAAAGACGAACTCCCTCGGACTTCCATGTTCCACTTTGTGAAACCATGTTTGATGTTCCACGGAACCATGTTTGAAATTAATTTTATTTGACGTTTCGACTTCCACTTCGGAAATCCTTATAAGTATATATTTTTGTTCACTTATATTAATTATGCTGATGAAGAAGCGATTAAAAAAAGTCCATTCCTTACTTCAGTCTATGTCATTCATTTAAAATAAGATATTTAAAAAAAAATTGTAAAAGTGTATAATTGTAGGAAAATGTATGTATAGTACCTTTCAAGATATTTTAGAAAATCGTATCTTAATCCTATTACCAAGTCATTTGCATTTGAGTAGTATCGTTAAATTTCGAGTAGTGAACATACTGAATAGCAGGTATAATGATTAAAAGTACAATAGATTAAAATTTATTAATTGCTACCTGGACCGAAAACCACACTATTCAAATTTCGCTCAAAAGCAAACTACGTTTATATTTCAAAATATCAAAAAATTTTATAATGAAAAGTTATTTGTAATTAAAAACCATATTCAAATATGCAATAACAGCCTTCTACTTACGTTTTTAAGTTTTTATTTTTTTCTAAATTCTTTCTAAATTCATACTATTTAACACCCCTCGTATAAAATTAACAAACTTGGATAACTGATCGTTGCATCTCGAGGTTTAGACCATGCACAGATTTTTATGAAGAATAACTTTTTTTCCTAAAATTATTAATAAAGGAGTTATTACATGTCTAATAAATAAAAATGATGTTGTTCTAAAGCTATTATTATTCTGTTCTGTTGTTCGACTTGGGCGTCGAAACGTTAATAAATTCATTTTTTCGGTAAAATTGTGGCTTATTTCCCATTTAAAATAGTTCATAATAAAAATGATGTTCGAAATCGGTAATTTAGGAAAATTTCAGAAATTTTTTTTTCAAGTAGAAGGTTGAAATTGCATATTTGAATATGGTTTTGAATTACAAATAACTTTACATTATAATTTTTTTTAATATTTTGAAATATAAAGGTAGTTTGCTCTTGAGCGAAATTCATATTTTTTGACTTACCTCGTATACTGTTGACAAAATTTGATATCTGATGATTGCCTCTTAGGTTTTAGACTATGCAGAGCACTTTATAAAGAATGACTTTTTTTCGTAAAATTGATAATAAAAAAGTTTCCCATATGGTTCCAAGTTACGAAGACACCCTGTATAAGAGCTGCGATGATAAAATAAACAGGACCGGGTCGTAGAACAAGAAGAAGAAACAGCAGAAGAAGCAGACTAAGCTAAACTTACAGCTAAGGACACGTCAATACATTTTACGCAACTTTGACTGAACTACTAATCCAGAAAATCAGTTATGCCTGGTTGCACCAACAAATCTTAAGCTCTAGCTTAGCCCAGCTCAGCTTGTAGATAGGGCCGCTTTAATGCCTGGCTGCACCAAAAAAAAAGGATCTGTTTGTAGGTGGATGTGAGAGGTGGCATTAGGATTTTTGCGGATAAAGTTAGGTGATAACTTCGTTAATAATAATTGACTTATGCTCCTTCTCAATTATGACCGGAACATATATATAAAAAAATAAAATATTTTTTTTATAACGAAAATACGAATAAAGTCGTATAGGAATAAAACAAAGGTAATTAAATTTTCTATCAGCTACGATTGGTTAAAAATGTCTTAATTTAACACCCTTGCTGCAAAATAGCAATAAATATAAAATAAGGGGCAAAACAAGCCTGTCCTTATTCAATGTTTTTCCATCACCTAGGTTACACTTGGAACCTTCCTAATTCGCTTAGAAAATTTTTGTAATGTGCTTAAACCGTCCACCAAATTTCATTAAAATTAACTTACTAGATTTTGCATAATAATTTTGCAATATAAACTTTTTTTTTTAAATTAAATTTTTTTAAAATCTTGCACGACAAAAACTAGAACATACAAAGATTTGTCAATTTTTTTGCATATAAAGAAGCACTCCACCTATCTAATGCACTTTGCAGAATTGAAATCGGATTATTTAAGCAGCCTCAGCAATATTTTAAAGTTATAAACAATTTTTTGGTTTATAAACAAATTAGTGCTGTGTCCAGGAGGGGGTGCTACGGGCTCCTTTATTTAGATGGACTTACCCAAGTTTTTTTATGTTTTTTGACCCGAATTTTTTGGGTAACAGTTGATCCGGATGCGGATAAGATTGTTATATACAAAGAACTTGAGGAATTACATAACATCCATTTTTCGCAAAATAAAACATTTTTTTTATTTCTTGGGTAATTCTAAGCCAACAATGTTCTGACAAGTTTTTTTGTAGGATGCATAAATTTCTAGATAAACGCGGTGGAACATTCAAAAAATCGAAAAATTGCAATTTTTGAACGAGAATAACTTTTGATTAAAAAATAAAATAGCAATTCTGCTGACAGCATTTGAAAGCTTAAGCATGGTTAAGTCAAATTATACCAGTTTTAATTATGTATTTGCATTGCTAAAAATTAATGTTTTTATTATTAATAGCCCAATAAATGACCGTTTTGGAGTGTAATTTCCAGGGGCAACTCCGAATTGCATGAATATTTGGATTTAGGTTCTGCTTACCCTCCACTTCAAAGTTGAATTTGTGCCGTTGGTTGCTTTTACTTGGGGGTGACATTTACCCCTTCTCGGGGGTGACAAACCCGTGTTTAAAATAAGGCCGAAATGGATAAATTGACTTATTTTAAGCACCTTTTGTTCTATAAAGTTTTTTACGTAAGTCAATACTTTTCGAGTTCTTCGCGATTTAAAATGTTGATTTTTCGACAAAAAACTACGTTTTCAGACCGTTTTTCCCAAATAACTTAAAAAGTAAATATTTTATCGAAAAAAATATTTTTAGCAAAAGTATAGCCTATAAAAAAACGAAAAAATGGTGTACCAGCAAAATCTACAAATTGAGTAGAAGCAAAGTTGTAGCTCAAGAAAAATACGTTCTTATTCGTCTAATTCCAAATCGAATAATTCAACGCGAAATCACCGAAGAAAGAAGTGCTTTTCGGGAAAACCTTATTAACATTATTAAAGTATCGAGAAAAAGCTTATAATTTGTTTTTTACAAAAGTTTACAGCATCAAAAATAAACGAGTTACACTGAAAAAAAGTTGGTCCCTTTTTTTGGTAAAAAAATCGTGAAAACCTCCCTCTATTTAGCACCCTAAATGAAATAAATCGTTTGGCTTTACCATCTATTTTAACTGTATGTGTATTGTTTATATGATCTGTAAGTTTGATTAGTTTGAAGTGCTTATTTTTGAAAACATTTCGTTTTATAGTAAACAAAAATTACTAAAAAGTTTTGAAAAATTTAATTTTTTCAAAATAACTTAAAAAGTATTAGTGATAAGAAAAATCTTAAAGAGTAAAAAAATGTAGGTTTTGCTATTATAAATATGCTAGTTTATTTTGTTTCTCCGTAAGATAAAAATTGGTTAAGATATGGCTGTTCAAAATTTACATACACTCGTGATTAGTGACCCATTCAAGCTTTCTCAATTATAACCCTTTCAAAAATAAACACTTTAAACCGGTGAGACTGACAGATCATATAAAAATAGACATGTAAGTAAATTGTTTGTAAAGCGATAGCGATTAATTTCATTTGGGGACCTAAACACGGCGAGATTTTCATGATTTTTTACAAAAAAAAAACGAGGGCCAACTTTCTTTTGAGCGTAACTCGCTTATTTTTAATGATAAAACTTTTGTTAACAATTAAAACAAAGCTTTTTATAAACACTTTAAAAAAGTTTAAATGGGTTTTTCCCGAAAAGTGCTTAATTTTTCGGTGATTTCACCTTGAAATGTTCGATTTGGAATTAGACTTTGTTATTATTTGATTTATAGACTTTACTGATACACCATTTTTTTTGGGTTTTTTATAAGCTACACTTTTGCTAAGAATATTTTTTTCGATAAAATATTTACTTTTTGAGTTATTTGCGAAAAATAGCCTGAAAACGTAGTTTTTTTTGTCGAAAAATTAACATTTTCAATGGCAAATAACTCGAAAAGTATTGACGAAAAACTCTATAGAAAAAAAGTTGCTTAAAATCAGTAAATTTATCCATTTCCGGTGTTATCTTGAACATATGTTTATTCACCCCCGAGAAGGGGTGACTGTCACTCCCCAAGTAAAAGCAACCAACGGCACAATTTCAACTTTGAAGTGGAGGGTAAGTAGAACCTAAATCCAAATTTTTATGCAATTTGGAGTTGCCCCTGAAAGTTACACGATATCGCCGAACGGTATGCCGTTCATTTACTGGGCTATAAACAAAGCTATTTGTTTATAAGCCAAAAAATTGTTTATAATTTAAAACATTGCTGAGGCCCCTTAATAATCCGATTTTAATTCTGTGAAGTGTATTAGATAGGTAGAGCACCTCTTTATATGTTAAAAAATTAGCCAACTTCTAAATGGTCTACTTTTTAAAAATTTGAACTTTTTAAAAACATTTATATTGCAAATTTATTATGCAAAATTTATTAGGTCGATTTTAATGAAATTTGGTAGGCCATTTAAGTAAGTTATAAGAATTTTCTAAGCGAATTACTAAGGTTCTAAGTGCCACCAAAGTGGTTAAAAAACAGAATAAAACAGGCGTATTTTGCCCCCTTATTTTGTATTTATTGCTATATTGCAGAAAACGTAATACCTTAAGACAGTTTTGACCAGTCGTATATTATACAAAATTCAATTATCTTTATTTTATTTTTGTACGACTTTCTGAAAAAACGAACCGTTTTAAAGTTATGAGCAAAGAAAGCAGAAAAAAATCGATGTTTTTCGAAATTTTTAAATATTTAAATTTTTTTATTAATGTTCCGGGCATATTTGAGAAGGAGCATAAGTTAGTTATTATTACTGAAGGTGTCACCTAACTTTATCTGCAAAAATACGAATGCCACCTCTCACATCAAAAAATACACGTTTTTGTACAGATTAGTCCTGGTCTATAATGTATTTAACTTTGAACCTTAATAGTTTTATATCCGGTTGTCAGTGATCAACGTATCAGTGATCATACGTCATCATATTCAAAGCTAGAGACGAAAAGGAAACCCATACCGACAGCTTTTTGGTTTAACACATTAGTTGATTTTTAGAATTATATTATAGAAAGAAGCAAATTGACTCTATCTTTTTAATTGACTTCGTATTTAACCGTAAACGGTACCAATATCTATTAAAAGTATTACAAAATCTCACCTCGTAGTCAAACATCAGTCTCGATGCTCATGGCGTTAATGTTGTTATTGTGACGCGGATTGCAATTCTGTTTTTGAGAAAGCTGATCACGCGTCACCATCAGTCCCTCTTCCAGTTCAACCAAGTCACTCGAAGACTCGCTTAAAGAACTCTTCTTCATGTGCTGTCCTAAGGTGCCTGGCAAGTACGGGCAACTCGTCACGTGGTTGAAGTTCTGTGATTGCATTTCCTCCTAAACAAGTAAAGAATAAATTGTTCAATATCGGATAAAAAAGAATATACACTTACCGGCACAAAATTTCGCCATTAAAAATTTTTTGATTAAGTTTGACAATTTATAACTTTATTTGTACTTTAATTTCGATTCAATAAAATTGTGTTTTGACTAGGAAAGTTTTGGGGTAGTTCTGATTTCTTTCATTATATATGGATTTTAGGCTGCTGAATCCGAATATGAGGTTTGCAGACAAAATTTCTTGACGGAACATTGAAAAAAAAACGCGAAAAAAGAGAAAAATTTCAGCTTTTTCCTCTTTTTTGCTCAAATCTTGAAAACTATTAAATTTTAGTAAATGGTCTGTTAACAGAAATTACAGTACTTAAAATGATCTACAAACATCACTATTTACTTTTATTTAGACGAACCGTTCGGTCTAAAGTACAAATTGAAAATTTCCACTTTTTAACGGTCTTGGCAGAACCCCCTTTTTATTTTCCAAAACTTTATTTTTTATTGGAATGCTGCCATTTGATAAATTTCTCCTAGTTTTCTGTACAAATAATAAATGTTTGTTCATAGGTGTGGTATGTCTCTTGTGACAGCTTCCATGAGTCCATTCCGTCCTAAGAGACCGGGAATGTCTCTGCTTTTCCCTTAGAGACACAGAAGATCAGGCACATATGGAGTCACAGTTTTTTCAGTTGGTGTGAACATTTCCTTCGGATCTGTTATCTTGATTTCTGATAAACCTTGAGGTCTTGTCGTTTTAAAATGAATTAGTTAAACAGCTCCCTGACTTGCATAAACATCAGGCGCGGGTTTCTTTTTTATCCGAGGAATGAATTGCTTAGGAGCTACTGCATGTTTTGGTGCAATATAAGAAATGCCACATATAACGTGAAAAGTGTGGTATTCGTAGATTGTAGGTACGTTAAAATCATCGTTATCGTACACCTGCTGTATAAAGCACGGCAGGTTTCTGTGGATCGCCTGCGAATGCTGACACTTCCCTGAGAACAGCTTCTGTATATGATGAACAAAACCCCAAAGAGGAAACTACATCAATCTATTTTCTTGAGCCGTACTTTTTTGCAGAGAAAACGGCCAACCCTGCAAGGAACGGTGAGACCAACTAGCTGGGCCTTGCTGCCGCTACAAGACTTTGAGCAAGCGCGTTGCTTATCTGGAAGTGTCAGCAATCGCAGGTGATCCGCAGAAAATTGACCAGCCGTGCTTTACACAACAGGTGTACGAAAACGCTGATTTTAACCCTTTCTATGCCAGGCCTTGATTTGTATGTTGGTCTCTCAATCCCAAAGGTTTTTTCATGCTTAGAGTCCCATTCCCTTATACAGCGTGTCTACTTGAGTTGGAAACATATGGGAAACTTTTTTATTATTAATTTTACGAAAAAAAGTTATTCTTTATAAAAAGTTCTGCATGCCCCAAAACCTAAGATTCAATTATCAGATATCAAATTTTCTCAATATTATACGAGGTATGTCAAAAAATATGAATTTCGGCTAAGGGTAAAGTACCTTTATTTCTCTCAATATCGAAAATTCTTATGATAAAAAGTTGTTTGGTTATTCTTCTGGTTATATATAAAAAAGTTATTCTTCATAAAAAACTTTGCATGGTCTAAAATATAAGACACAACCATGATATATCAACTTTTATTAATTTTATACGAGGTGTGTCAAAAAATATGAAATTCGCTCAATATTATAGCACCTTTATATTTCACAGTATTTCAATTAGAAGGATGTAATTGCATATTAACACATAGTTTTTAATTCTAAACAACTTTTTTAATAACCGTTTTCAATATTGTGAAAAATAAAGGTACTTTACTCTTGAGTGAAATTCATATTTTTTGACATAACTCGTATAAAATTAATAAAATGTCATATCTGTTCGTTGAATCTTCGGTCTTAGGACATACAGAGATTTTTATAGAGAATACCTTTTTTTCGTAAAAGTAATAATAAAAGAGTTATCGTATGTGTAATGAATAAAAACGAAGTTAGTATCAATAAATTTGAGAAAAATTTGGAAAATATTTTTTTCCAATTAGAAGCATGTAATTACATATTTGAGCTTGGTTTTTATTTCCAAACAACTTTTCATAATAAGAATTTTCGATATTGAGAGAAATAAAGGTACTTTACCCTTAGCCGAAATTCATATTTTTTTACATACCTCGTATAATATTGAGAAAATTTGATATCTGATAATTGAATCTTAGGTTTTGGGGCATGCAGAACTTTTTATAAAGAATAACTTTTTTTCGTAAAATTAATAATAAAAAAGTTTCCCATATGTTTCCAACTCAAGTAGACACGCTGTATATACGTCGCATATAAATAAACAAATAAATTACCAAAACATGTTTTTTAATGAGTTTTTTTAACCAACTTAAACGTTTTCTTTTCAGAAGTAGTCATCAGAAAGCAAAACGAACTTAAAAAAAAATAAATAATGTAATGTAAATTAACATTAAAAGTTTTCTTTTGTTTGGTACTCCTCAAAACATTACACGACACAAAGGTCGACTCCGCATCTTGCACACATGTATCTCGATTCGCTTCTTTTTTTCTGGTCTTTTCTGTGGCTACAGACGCTTCACCTTCTAGCAGTTACCTATAAGCGTTGCCACCAGTGCTGCAATATAGCATATATCTAAAATATGTGAACACATATATACGGCAATGGGTCCGCATGACCTGTCTTAGGTGCCAACATTTTGAGGCTTTGGGAACAATAATCTAACATTTTCGGACATATTTCTACGGCATTGGGACACCAATGGGTCTAAAATTTTATAAGCAACGCATATTTTCGGCTTTGGTAAATTGAGACCATAACGCCTTGAACGCATTTAAACGGCGGCTGGGAATACAGACCCACTTTTTCAAAAACATATATATGCAGCGTTGGGACAGAAGGGGTTAACGTACACATATAATCGACGGATACCACACTTTTTACGTCATGGGTGGCATTTCTTGTATTGCACCAAAATATGCAATAGCTCCTAACCAATCCATTCCTCGGCTAAAAACTAAACCCGCACCTGAGGTTTATGGAAGTCAGGGAGCTGTTCAACTAATACATTTTTGAAAGACAAAAACTCAAGGTTTATCAGAAATCAAGATCCGAAGGGAATGTTCACACCAACTGAAACTGTGAGTCCATCTGTGCCTGATCTTCTGCGGCTCTAAGGGGAAAGACATTCTCGGTAATTTAGGATGAAATGGATTTATGGAAGCTGTGAGAAGAGCCATACCATATTCATATTATGAACTAACATTTATTATTTGTACAGAAAACTAGGATAAATTTATCAAATGACAGCATTTTAACCCATTAGCGCCGAGATTAATAAATTATTGATTTTGTATTATTTTTTGCAATATTAATAATCAACTGTGTTTAAATAATAAAAAACTTCATAAAATATTTTTTCTGAGATATTTCATTTCTGAGATATTAAGTGTTGCCTTAAAGCAACGCTAGGCGCTTACACTACCTAGTTTTTGTTGAAAATAATAAACCAAAAAATTAAAGCATTTGGGATACAGTAAAGTAGGCAATAAAACAAAAATAGATATTTATTCATAAAAAAATGTAATTCGATGTGATTAATTACAAAAATTTACACTATCGAGAGTGAAACGGTATAAAACAAGAAGTAGGTACCTACATAGTCCAATATCACATTTTAAACACATTGTTCTAACGATAGATTTACATGTTTTAGACGCACATCTTCCCTTTTTCCCATCTGGAATGTACTGTATCAAATGATTGATGGTATGGTGTCCAAAATAATGTCATCCGATACTCGGCTGTCGACAGATGCTGTCAAGGAAGCCGACGGTCTTCCACTTCCTTTACTAAGTACACTATACTTCGCTAAATATGTGCTTACAATCTCTCTTATATAATCTAATTGCGATACCTTTTCTCTGCCAGTTTTATTATACAATATCCAACTATTTTGTAATGCAACATCGAGCATCCACGTAAAAATCGGCCATTACCATTTTTTCCCACGAATACTGATCCGGTAGCAACTTATATTCTGATCCATATGGTCAGTTCTTCCCATAAATGTATTATACTTGGCCATAAATTTCGGTCTAAAACGGTGAAACTCTAAAACTCTAAAACTGAAACGGTATAAAACAAGAAGTACCTACATAGTCCAATATCACATTTTAAACTCATTGTTCTAACGATAGATTTACATGTTTTAGACGCACATCTTCTCTTTTTCCCATCTGGAATGTACTGTATCAAATGATTGATGGTATGGTGTCCAAAATAATGTCATCCGATACTCGGCTGTCGACAGATGCTGTCAAGGAAGCCGACGGTCTTCCACTTCCTTTACTAAGTACACTATACTTCGCTAAATATGTGCTTACAATCTCTCTTATATAATCTAATTGCGATACCTTTTCTCTGCCAGTTTTATTATACAATATCCAACTATTTTGTAATGCAACATCGAGCATCCACGTAAAAATTGGCCATTACCATTTTTTGCCACGAATACTGATCCGGTAGCAACTTACATTCTGATCCATATGGTCAGTTCTTCCCATAAATGTATTATACTTGGCCATAAATTTCGGTCTAGAAACAAGTATGTTTCCGTTGAGTTTCTGAGAAAATCTTCTTACTTGACCTACTTCTTGAGTGCAGCAGGATGATGAAATCATTGTTACTGCTGCATTATCCATCCATCGGACATATAATAATTGTCCATCATTTCGTTAAATAGCTGTGTCAAAATAACCTCGATCTTTTTTCAGAAACTCATTTTTAGGAATTAACGGACATCCTCTGGGAACTCGGTTTTCGCGAATGGTTCATATTAATTCTCGTCAGTGTCTACATTATTTGTATCTGGAGGTTCTACAAAAATATCGCCACCTAGTTCATCATTATAAATTATATCAAGGGCTTGAGCAAATGAAAATCCTCGTCTAGAAAAAAAATGATAAAATTTAAAATATAGGTAGTACAAGCGCCTAGCGTTGTTTTAAGGCAACGGCTGGGTTACAACAGGCACTGACAAGTAGTTATTGATCAATTCATATAAATTATTTAAAATATGTTTTGTTAGAAGTATAATCAACACAAATTTAACATATATAAATAATAAGTTTCATTTATATCGAAATTATGGTACTTACTCAAATCGAACGTCCATTATTTTCACGTTCTAATATTATACTCAACTTCAAATGCACCAAACTAACAAACAGTTCTTAACACCGCAAATAGATACGCATAACCGAGTGTGAGCGATTATGGTTAATGGAATTTGCAAGGTCACACCTCTTTTATGACTGTCTTATGACTTCAAGCTCCTCCCAAATACAGGCATGTCTGCCGTTGCTTTAAAGCAACGCACGGCGCGGGTTAATGGGTTAATGGGTTAATAAAAACTAAAATTTTGGAATGTAAAAAGTGTGTTTTGCCGAGACCGTTAAAAATTGGCAACTTTCAACTTGCACTTTAGACCGAACGGTTCGTCTGAAAAAAAAAAAAAATAAATAGCGATATTTGTAGATTATTTTAAGTACTTTAATTTCTTTTAACAGACCATTTACTAAAAGTTAACAGTTTTCGAGATTTGAGCAAAAAATCGGAAAAAAGCTGAAATTTTTCGATTTTCTCGCGATTTTTTCAATGTTTCGGCAAGAAATTTTGTCCGCAAACCTCATATTCGGATTCAGCAGCCCAAAATCCATATATAATAGAAGAAATCAGAACTACCCCAAAACTTTCCCACTAGGGAGCTCGTAGAGTACAAATTGACTGAATCATTTTCAAGATTTTTGGATCAGTTTGTAGGTAAATGTATTGTTATCAAATCATTTATTATTATTTTGATAAAAAAAAATTTGCTTAAATGGCAGTATCCGGGGGTGAATGGGAGCGTTGTATTTTCTCCCAAATTTAAAAAATTCTGTGGAAAAATTGAACAGCTGATTTTGCTTCATACTCCTATCGGAATATCTCGGAGACATCCCTAACATTTTGCTTTTGGAATTATCCGAATATCTCGTTTCTTGTAAAAGCTCCACAATTTTTTGTAAATAAAAACACTGATTGACTCATAAACACAAATATCTTAAAAAGAGGTTGGATTGATACGATTAGAACGGCCCGCAAGCATCCCATATCTCAATCCTATCGAGCATTTATGGGATGAATTGAAAAAAGCTATTCGCCGTCATCTTAGGCCTCCGGAAAATTTGGTACAGGTATAGCACTGATAGAGGAATATCGGGCTATTCCCCGGGCAAGGATAACACATCTGATTTATTTGAGGCCAGATTGCTGATTGCAAGCAGTCGTTGCTGCGAGAGGTGGACGGTCATACCCTTTATTAAATTGCTTTGTATTGTTGTTAATTTTAGTGCGTTTGATATTTTAATTAAATTAAATATACCTTCAAAGCAGTGTTTTTAATTACAGCTTTTGCAAGAAAAGAGATATTCGGATAGTTCAAAAAACAAAATGTTAGGGATGCCTCCGAGATATTACGAAAGGAGTATGAAACAAAATAAGCCCTCCAATTTTTTCACAGAATTTTTTTAAGTTAGGAGAAAATACAACGCTTCCATTCACCCCCGTATAATGGCATTTAAGCAAAATTTTTTGTTACCAGAATAATAACAAACGACAACAATACATGTACCTACAAACTGATGCAAGAATGTTGAAAATCGAAGTACAAATAATAAAGTGGTTTGCATTTACTATTATGTGTAATTACTAACCTGATCCGTTTCACGATGGTAGAAATAATTGAAATTTGACACTATAACAGGCACTGGCAATGCAATGGTCAGGACACCAGCAATCGCACATAGCGAGCCCACGATCTTCCCCCAGACTCCGACTGGCCTGTGAACAGAAATACAATTTTTAGAAACACATTTTTAAAACTAAAAAGTTATAAGCCCAACCAAAATCTAACTGGTATCTTTTATAATAATATCATATGTGGTATAATTTTGTGATTTTCTAGAATTTGACTAAACTAACAAGGTCAAAAGCCAATACCTAATTTCTAGATCTAAAATTGTTAAGTGTATCATATAAAGTATTTTGCCATCATTATACACAGAGGTGCAGTAGTTCTATATGCTGGACGTGTGGACGTATAGACCAAATTATGAAAGAACTAAATGGAATTAAATTCTCATCATATTATAAGAAATACAAGATATTATTCAATTATTTAATATTCAATCGAATATATTCTAAATAAATATATAAGCACATGTTTGCGTGTTCCTTTCCCCCTTCCATTCAATTATTTTCAGGTTTTATTGTCCAATTTTCTAATAACATTTTCTTTATATCTTATTGGTTTGGATTAATATTTGTTCATTTTGTTTAGTACTTTCTTACTTATGATCTTATCCACTAAACGGATAACGGATAGCATTTTTACAGACCCAATGGAGGAAATGCTACTTCAGAGCTTGAAAATACTGTTCTACGTTAACTACTGTTTGTCTCCTACAATCTAGTTCCCAGTAGCGAACGGATCCAACTCCAACTTTGTTCCAATAAATCTCTATTTATTCCTGCCTATCTAACATCCTAGACCGGACGGTCGATAAACATTCTTGGCTTAAGGCAGCCGCGACCAACAACACTAAGTTAGGGCGCAGAGGAAATGCTACTTGACCTGCTTATCATTGGACAACAGCAAGCGAAACTGTAATCGTGGAACGGTTGTGATACTGCAATGCAGAAGGGCTGAGGAAATCACTGCATTATTATTCCTAAGGAAAATGCGAAATTCCTGTTTAGAAAAATACGATACAACACGAGGGACTTGAAATTCGTGGGACGTTTCCGAAGACCACGTGGATACCTTGAAAATATTTAGAATGGCTATAGCAACACAGGTGAAGATTATACTGCCAGGATCTATATAAAGACGTCCCTTATAATTGATTTATACAAGCATGCCAAGGGATCAGTAAAAGTACTTGACACACTTTCAAATCAATTGGAGAATATTTCGGAGAATATTTCGAGCATCATATTAGAAGAGTTCTTGAAGGATGGGAAAAGGCATCTCAATGCTTTGCGAACGATACATAATTCCTTTCCAAGAGCCAAGAAGATCTAAGCTAGTAGTCCGATCATTTGGTAGTTTTAACTCGAAAGTTTTCCGGTAGTTTTGAAAATTGGTAATTTTATGGATTTCGGTATGCTTTTTTCGAATTTCAACTTTGCTACCTCGTATATCCGCCGCTCGCGCCGCAATTTCTTCCCACGCCGCCATAATAGTCCATTAATCTACGCCCAATAACAGTTTTTTGGGAATATCTCCTTTCCCACGCATTTTACCAAAAAATATTTATGTACAGAGTTAAACTAGAAAAAAATTTCCTAAAATTTATGTATTTATAATTTTTTTCATGAAATCAATCGTTTTTAGCGTACGACCGCCGCAAAATATTTGGAGGTAGAGTGGAAGCGGCACGTTTTTTTATTGTGGTTTCCCCTGTAGGCCTAATCCACATGTGATGCATTTATTTAAACAATTAGCGTTATCTTCTTCGCTTTGCTGTCCCTGATGAACTAGGTGTTACGAGTTCGTCTTGAGCATCGATCAAGGCATCGCAGACGAAATTTCGTCTGCATCATCTGCGATGTGACTATCAGACTCATCACACGCCTCTTCGTTTTCGATTTCATCGAAAGATTTTTCAAAAATAGTCGCCGTTTCTTCCTCTTCATCGTAACTATATGATGCAAATTGCGAATTATTACAAGTACAACTACAGTTTGTCCATATAACGGAACATTTTAATCCAGTTGTTCTGCATCCACAGGCTTTCTGACATCCATTTTTGGGTTCTACTCAATGTCTTCTTTCTTAAAATATGAGGTTTTGTATTATTATACAGGGTAGTTTAAAAGAAAAAATACGGTTTTTTATAAATTTTGTAGCAAACTTCACACCATGTAGAATTGTACTGATTTGATATTAAAAACTCCATTTATGTTCAAGTAATTTTTAATATAGTCTTTTATGATTTAAAATTATTAATATAGGGAAATTTTTAATTTTAGTATACAGGGTCGGTCGAAACTCGGAATGAGTATTGTCTGAGTTATCTTAAATGGAACACCCTGTATTTTAGTAGATATTGTAATGAAATGATATTTTATAGCACTTTTGTATTTCTTCAGCATTCTTTATACCTAACTGCTTTAATTTGGTAAGTTATTCGTAGTTCTTTAAGCCAAACATTAACTGCAACAAAAATTATGTGAAATTTTATTAGGTTTGCCTTGAAAATATGCAATCATAAATAATTTTTTGAAAATAAATACACCTTAATCTAGAATGATCCTTAGTCTATTAATATTGGATGAGATACCAAAACGCCTAAGGTGTTAAGATTGTTGGTGCTTAAAATATTAATAAAAACAAACCATATTCTACTTAGTTGGCTATGGCTTTGACACTAAACTTGATTAAACATTAGACATTATATTATTTTTATAGTTCCAGTTGCTTTGTTACCATTACTAATATACATTTTTGTAACGGGGAACTGATTAGTAAAGTTTTTGTTCTAGGAGAGTATAACAAAAATGTACTACTAGCAATAACAATTCATCATCCGGAACTATCTGATACACGACAACCAAGAAGAGAAACTTTTCAAAGTTTACTAGAATAGTTTCGTTGTACTATATAGACACTTAGATTACGAGAACGTTAATACTAATATGCAGATTCTCAGTGACACTAATATTTAATTCATTTTAATATTATTTACAATAGTTTTTGTTCGATCAGATTTCTCGTAATCTAAATGTCCAGTTCCTTGAAATCGTTCTAGTAAATTTTGAAAGTTTCTCTTTTTGGTTGTCATCTATCATGGAATTGCTGATGATAAATTCTTATTGCTAGTACCACATTTGTATTTGGTATACTCTCCTAGAACAAAAAAAAAAACATCTGGATCAGTACCTCATTAGAAAAATTCATATAAGTAATGGTAGCAGAGCAACTGGAACTTCAAAAATAGTAGAATGTTTAAGCAAAGCAAATTTAGTGTCCAAGTCATAGTTAGCTAGATATAATATTGTATGTTTTTATTAATATTAAACACACCAGCAATCTTAACTACGTAGGTATTTTGATATATCAACCAGTATTAATAAATTAAGGGTCAGTAGAGATTTGAATGCTATGCTGGAACAACGTTGTAACCGCCAATACTTTCATATGTGGGTTTTCCATGCAACAACGTTCTAAATGTGCAAAATAATATACTGCTGACTGTGGCGATTATTATGAGACTTGACTTGCCTGTTTTGGTAGTTTGAAAATTAGTCAACCTTCAACTTTCTGTGTAACAACATTGTATGTGTTAAAGTGGGTCATCTTTCGCGTCAAATTTTCTGCATTTGTTTTGTAAATCAACGTTTTCAATCGTGTAATTTGTCATTTCGAGCTAAAATGGATGTTAGTATAACCAATTCAGTGATTACCCAAATTATTAGAGGGAAAAAAAGTTTCTTAATTTCACGTGTACTTCATTTTTAATTTCTAAAACGTTTTAACCGCCTTACTTCCACACAACAACGTTTTAACCGACGGGGATTTAACACGTTGTTTTATTAAAATATAGCATATAAGTTCATAAATGCTTGATTTGTATAACCTAAGGATATTTTTGTTGATACTAATGTTATGCATCCTATAGTATATCATATTACGCTCATAAATAAATTTTTTTTTCAAAATAATCAATTATAAAGTGTTTTTTTCAATTTGTCAACAAAATGTGATTTGGCGTTTACAACGTTGTTCTAGCATAGCATTCAATATGTGTTTATTTTCGAAAAAATATTTATGACTGAATATTTTCACGGTAAACCTAATAAAATTTCACGTAATTTTTGTTGCAATTAATGTTTGGCTTAAACAACTACGAATAACTTACAAATTAAAACAGTTAGGTATAGGGAATGCTTAAGAAATAAAAAAGTACTATAAAATATGATTTCATTACATTACAAAAATACAGGTTGTTCCATTTAAGAAAACTCAGAAAATACTCATTCCGAGTTTCGACCAACCCTGTATACTAAAATTAAACAATTCGTTATATTATTAATTTTTAATAATAATAGGCTATATTAAAAATCACTTGAACATATATGGAGTTTTTGATATCACATCAGTACAATTTTACAGGGTGTGAAGTTTGCTACAAAATTTATAAAAAACCGTAATTATCTCTTAAACTACCCTGTATAATATTACCCAATATATACCCAAAAATGTAAAAATATACAATGGGTCCCTTTTAAAAAACGAAGTTACAATCAACTTCCAGAATAACTGGGAGTAGCAAAGAGACCAAAATATTTTCATTAAATAGTTTATACCTCAAAACCTCTGTATTCCAGTTTTCATGATTCTCTTACCTTTAGTTCTCGAGATATTTCCAATAGGCTCGTTATCTGCCTCACCCTGTATAAACCATAGGTTCAACAATAAAGATACATTGCGATGACATCGTATCGCGGTCGCGTCACTGTGGCGTAGCTTTGATAGAACAAGGGCCTTATACTCTTCGTTTGAGAAAATATAACAAAAATTGGTAATCTAGAATAATGAGAATACATTGAAAACGTTAGTTTTTTCTGTATTACCTTGTTTGAATTCTGGTTACACAGAAACACTTTATTTCGTATAAACAACTTGAACTTTTATAACATAAAAAATGTTTGATAATAACCGACTCTTTACAGTTATACGCAAAACATCCCATCTTATTGCTTATCAGGTCAGAACTAATGAGATATCAAGAAAACGATCGATTTCTTAAATTCCTTTGAGTTCCGTCACACTGTGGTATAACTGGAAATGAAAAAGCTGATCAGTTAGCAAGGGAGGCAACAGAAAATCCTCAATCAACATTAGTCACTAAATGCGTTCATATCGACCTGAAGCAACACTTTAAAAACAAAATAAGTGAGAATTGGCATCTTCACTGGAGCAATTTAGAGACATCCATGAAGAACATTAGAAGAGGTAGCTGTATACAATCTCCCACGCAAGCGACGAGACCAAGTATGCATCTCTAGGTTACGTATAGGGTATAGGCCATACGAAGTTAACACACGATTACCTTCTAAGTAACGAACAAATTTCCATTTGCTACAGTTGTAATTGTATAACTATACAGTGAACCATGTGTTAGTGGACTGCCCTTTGTACACCCTAGAGCGCCATTAAGCTGGATTACCGACTACATCCAAAGAGTGCTTAAATGGTTTAAATAACGATAGAACTATAAACTTTTTACAAAATGCAGGACTCCTTCACAAAATATGATGCAGCATTTTAATCATTTATGTAATTATTGTACCATGCTAATAACCCTTAGTGGTTGATGCTATTTTGTAAATAAATAAAAACTTGAACTTTTACAGGTTGATCAACAACTATTATTCAATCAATTACATGGAATACAAGGTAGTCCAGAAAGGCACTGCTCATCCGCTAGGAAAAATATTCCGATTCGGATTTTTTGCACAATCTTACTCAAAAAGGACCCCTTTTAACAAATTTGCATGTTGCCAGGAACAAAAGTGGGTCAAAAATTTTTTAAACGTTTCTTTTTTGTTTTTTTTTCTAAAATTATTTTTTTGCATCGAACAATGTTTTTTTAGGCTTCTTGGTTTATTCCAAACAGAAAAAGTCTTTAATAACTTTTCTCTAAAGTTGATAGTTTTTGACATATAAGCGATTAGAAATTGAAAAATTGCGACATTGGCCATTTTTAACCCTCAAAAACTATATGAAAAACTGAAAATTTGAATATTGCTAAGGTAGGTAGATATTCTTTAAACATCGATTGATGAAATCCCGAAGAGTTTTTTGCAATGCAATATTGAAAACTCCTTTGTTTTTTAATTTCTACTCAAGCGTGCGCGACACTATTATCCACCGTTGCATGTGTGTACAGTATGTGCAAATGAAAGGAATAAATTCGTTATTTCGTAAACCGGCGACTTTAAGGAAAAATCCCGAAACAGGTCGATTTTTATTTTTAAGTTATGATATTGTGGCATATATGGTATACTAGTGACGTCATCCATCTGGGCGTGATGACGTAATCGATGATATTAAAAAAAATAGGGGCGATGTGCTAGCTCATTTGAAAGGTTCTTCAATTCTCTATTCAGTAATATAAACATTTAGATAATTATTTATACAGGGTGTCCAAAATAGTTTTTATTTAAATTATTTGAAAAAAAAGAAGAATGTATGTAATTTATTTAATTCAAAATATATTTTCTGTTACCCGAAAACTAAAAAAATGTTTATTTCACAAATAAACATTGCTTTTCGATTAAATTCGATGTTTGGAACTCTTGGAAATTTGAACATTTAATTTAAGCCTGTTTCGGAATTTTTCCTTAAAGTCGCCGGTTTACGAAATAACGAATTTATTCCTTTCATTTGCACCATACTGTATACACATGCAACAGTGGAAAATAGTGTCGCGCACGCTTGATTAGCAATTAAAAAACGAAGGAGTTTTCAATCTTGTATTGCAAAAAACTCTTCGGGATTTCATCAATCGATGTTTAAAGAATAGCTACCTACCTTAACAACATTCAAATGTTCAGTTTTTCACATAGTTTTTGAGGGTTAAAAATGGCCGATTTCGCAATTTTTCAATTTTTAATCGCTTATATGTCAAAAACTGTCCACTTTAAAGAAAAGTTACTAAAGACTTTTTCTGTTTGGAATTTTCCAAAAAACCTAAAAATCTTTGTTCCATGCAAAAAAAAATTTAGGAAAAAAAAACAAAAAAAACGTTTAAAAATTTTTTGACCCACCTTTGGTCCTGGCAACATGCAAATTTGTTAAAAGGAGTCCTTTTTGAGTAAGATTATGCAAAAAATCCGAATCGGAATATTTTTCCTAGCGGATGCGCAGTGGCTATCTGGACTAAGGTGAAAATACCGCAGAGGCATTTTCCTATATTCAGTACACTATGTACAGAAGTATAACATAAAAATTGTTAATAGGGATATTAACTACTCTCTGTCTAAAACTAATTAATAAAAAGATAGTTTCGTCTTAAAGGTCTCTACAATGAATTTATCCGGTTTAAAACACTAAGGCGTCGATCAAGGCCGCTGTGTATAACGATAGCTTTCTAGATACGATCTCTTCCGTATCATTCTCAAGAATTCATTTGGTTGGGCTTTTAGAATCGTTTTTCTTAACAAAACTACACACAAAAACAATCTATCATTTTCATTAGAGGGGATTTTACAAGGACAGGGAGGTCGAATAATTGAAGCATGCCACGTCAGCGTTTCAAAGTGGTGCACTAGATAATACAGAGCAATCTGATAAGCGGCAAAAAGCAGAATAAAAAATAGCTTCGTCAATCGTGCATCACGATATTCATGTAGAGCAACAGAAAACAGAAAACAAAAATAAAAATATCAGTAATTTGGATAACTGAGGCAGTATATTCGTATTATGTGTTTCATTTAGATTTTTAGACTAATTACAGCCTATTTTATTTAAAAATAGCAATCTACTATTAATAACAAGCAATGTGTAATTTTTGTTGCTATTATTGGTGAATTGAAAAATATAACGGTATAAGTATGTGATTGGGATTAGAAAATAAAGTTCAAATAAATATGATTTTCTTTGAACACTTTTTAATTTCCTATGGAGACTAAAATAAAAGAGCAACAGAATATAAGACAGTAGGGATAATAGTAAGGGTACATACATACGCACACCTGTTACGATTTTGTGATTTCTGAATATACAAGCAGTGTGGAAACAGTTATGAAATAAAATTATTTGTGATCTTATTTTAGAAAAATATAAAAAAAATGCTGGGACCCATCAGATTTTCAATATAAATATACCCTTTTTAAACATAAAATTAAAATACAGGTCGATTCACGCAGGCATAGCATAGTATATTATAATATATGTATTTATTTTTAATAAAACACCATGTATATTTTTATATTTTTAAAAGCTCTTGAAGAACCTAATCTCAACTAACTATAAGGTCTTTTATGAATAGTACAGGATGAAAATTTGAAATTATACAGTGTGAAGACCACTTATGGAATACAATTTTTTGGGTCCTTTATTAAAACTATTATAGAAAACCCTGGTACCCCTCAAAGTGTCATTTTATATATCTGATTTTTAAACATACCTAAATTAAAATATACAAGGGATTCACGAGCAAATCTGGCACAGTAAATCATCTTAATTTTTAATGAAAAACGCTGTATATTTATTAATTAAATTTAATTTAATTATTTTAATTAAATTATTATTTTTAATGAAAGTCCCATTAAAATAAAAATGATGGACTGGGCTGAACTTCCGTGAATCACACTCTGTGTATTTAAATTAATTTATATTTTTTAAGAAGCGAGAATTTGAACTTAAAAGGGGTAGGGAGGGTATAGTTTTTTTTTATTTTCTAAAATAAGGTCACAAACTATTTTATTCCTTAAAATGGTTTCCACTCTGTAGATATGATTTCAAAATTTCAAATAGTTTTTAAAATTAAAAATATACATTGTGTTTCGTTAGAAATAAAGATTATGAACTATGCTAGGCTTGCGTGAATGACCCTATGTATTCCTTGGCGTATTTGTATTTTTTTAAATTATTGATACAACCAATTTATTTTATTCTATAAGTGGTTTTCACACTGTATATTAACTACTTATATGTTATTGTGATAATATTATAAAATTTCAAAAATAATCTCTTATAAATTTATATCAATTAGTGGTTTTTATTGACCAACTACCAAAAATAGCAAGAAAGGAACATTATTTAACTTTACATGACAGTTTAAAAAAAAATCTTAATGGAAGATAACGATAATGCAATCATTATCATCATTTTTACCTCTTCACTCATTTTACTTATTAACTTACTAACAGAAGAATAGAAGAATACCTATTAACAGAAGGCCTAAGATTGTTTATCTTACTTTTCTTATCTTACTTTCGCTGGAATTACATGGTCTACAATGGATATGTGTTATGTAGCTAACATAACAGATTATTATAGATTTAACACAAAAAATTAACAGATGGAGTGAATACATAAGAGAAGAGCACAACAGAAATTAGGTTGTTAAATGGTGAAACGGGACCTGAAATCCTAAAATGTGAAGTAGAAATGGCACTTAGAAATTCCAAATCTGGAAAGGCAAATGGACATGATGAGGTTCCTAGTGAATTTCTCTGAAATTATGAATCAATAGGTATAGTATTGCACTTATTTAACACAGTATACATACAATACTGGTATTATACCTCAAGAGTGGCTGTTATCTACATTCATTACACTGGCAAAGAAATCCATGGCAAAATAATGTTCAGAACATCGAACAATATCATTAATAAGCCATTTACCGAGTTTATCAAAAGTTGGAGTCAGATATTAGTAATAAACAGATGGGGTTCAGAAAAGGACTAGGTACTCGAGAAGCTCTCTTCGGTTTGAATGTTCTTACAAAAAGATGCTTAGACGTTAATCAAGAAGTACATGCATGTTTTATCGATTATGAAAAAGTGTTTGACAGAGTACGCCATGATAAGCTAAAAGATATTCTTGAAAAAAGGACATAGATAATAAAGATCTGCTCACAAGCAATAGAAATACGTAGAGGAGTACGACAGGGATGCATTTTGTCACCACTGCTATTTAATGTAAGTATATAGTGAAAGCATCTGCCAGGAAGCCCTGTTGCAAGCAAACCAAGGAATCGTAATCAATGGTGAGGTTGTAAATAATATTCGATATGCGGACGACACTGTACTAGTTGCAAGAACAGTAGAGGAATTACAACGATTACTTACAAATATAAATATTACTTTCAACAATTATGGCATAAATATCAATATCAAAAAAACCAAGTATATGTTCTTCAGTAAAAACATGGCACAACCAGCACATATTAGTATACACGGCAGTCAAATTGAAAAAGTATCAAGTTACCAATACTTGGGCACTTTAATAAACGAAACTGGAGACCAAACAAGGAAATAAAAAAACGTATCGAAATTGCCTTGGACACCTTCATAAAGATGAGAAAATTCTTCTGCAATAGATAAATAAGCATCCCTCTACGAATAAGAATGCTATGAGGCTACGTATTTAACACGCTATTATACGGTATAGACGCCTGGACTCTCAAACAGAACAACATAAAAATATTGAAAGTTTCGAGATGTGGTGCTACAGTCGAATGCTGAAGATAAGTTGGGTTAAAAGAGTCACAAATCTTGAAGTAATATCCTTGAAAAGACCCAGAAATTTTGTTAACGATAAAACGAAGAAAACTCGAATATTTGGGTCACCTTATGAGAGGACGTAAATACGCGTTACTTCAAAATATTGTTGCGGAATTTGAGAGAGTGATTTGTCTGCACCACTAATGAACTCTTTAGTTCAGCTGTAAACAAGAGCAGGATAGTCTTGATGATTTCCAATCTCCCATAGGAGTGGCAGAAGAGGAAGAAGAATATATCTAGCAAAGAGGGTTCGTGACGAATCACTGATGTAAAAAATCTGAAATTTTTTTAAAAAGCATAGTTGTTAATAATTCAAAAGTTCAATCAAAGAGAAGATTCTTAAACCAAAAAAGAAGAAGAGAAAATAAAATAATAAGCGAAAACATAAGACCATATGGTGAAGTAAATAAAACGATTGAAACCTTAAAAAGTTCCATTGCTCCATAAAACCATATGAAAGTGCAGATACAAAAAAATATCTATTTTTTTAAATTGATGATAAAAAAGTGTTCTGATTCTGTCTTTTTGAGATATATTGTATATAATATAGTCATTTATTATACTCGCTATACAGGTGCTTATTTTCAGCAATGTTCATCTGTAATAATTGTTGTTTATGAAAATCCTTACTTGGAAACTAATTATTGATTATTTAGGATTATTTAGGGTTGTTGACGATTCGTGTTAGATTAGGTTTATTGCAAAAACAAAAACTGTATGTATACTCTGATTCAGTAGATAAATAAAAGTAGATAAAACATGATTACATTTTTATTAACTTCCCGACGAACAGCAATCTGGTTAATATAAACATTTATCTATTAAATCCAAGGTAAGATCGTAAAAACTGAACAATAATTCAGATAAAAAAGAGATTGCCATTAGGATCGATGGAATGCATATCTAACATAGCAAGAATAACGAGAATCAAGGGAATCAAGGAAAGGTGAACAATAATTATAGCAGAAACCACTGGATATTTGCAATGTATCACATTCTTTATATAATTTCTGAAAATGTTAAAATTAAAATAATTAGAAATCCATAAAAGAAATTAAATTTAAAGAATTCAAAGAAGAAGATTTATGTCTTAGTTCAATCAATAGTCATACTATAAATACTGTGTGTGAATCAATATCTATTGTGACAACGCTTATTAAAAAGAGGTTTTCACACGAAAAACGTACAAACATAACCTATTGCAAATATCACTGTATAATACGACCTAACATTTCACAAATACGAAGCCTTGGGTACCAAATAAATAATATAATCCATTGTTGGAAATTTTCTAAAGCAATTTACGAAAAAGTATTTTTTAATAATTATAGCAATGAAGTATTTCGCTGTTGGTTTGAGCTTTTGAGTTTGTTTAACTGATTATAAGAAACATACTAAAAAAATAACTGTATTATAACCTGAAGTTGTTAACGAGAAAACAAGACAGCACCCTTCTTTGTCCTGTCTGTTTCTGCTCATATGCTTATCCAACCTTCATGGCAAACTTTGGCATAGAAGCTAGAGCTGTTCTATTTACTTTCTTTTAGTATTTATTAAACAAACAACAGCGTTTTCTTACTAATAAAGAAGGCAAAAATCAAACACCGAAAGACAAAAAAAAAACAAAAAAACAAGCAAAAAACAAAAAAAAAACAAAAAACAATATATAAAAAAAAGAAAAAATAAACGATAAAAAGACATACATACAGTAAAAAACACTTAGAACAACATAGACATACGTTTAGTTATGAGGAATAGAAAACTAAATCAATGAAATTCGTAATAATAGGTTACACTGTTAGTTTTATAATAATAATAGCATCCTGACAAGGGTAACCCTGTATATTAATAACAACTTCAGTTTATAATGTAGTTATTAGTGTGTTCTTGATTATATGAGTTAAATTAACTTGAAAGCTAAAATAGATCTTAAATAGGCCAATTGATGAAAACCATCCATTGAGAGTATGATCATTTACAGATAAATAGCAACTTGTTAGTCGGATTTTGGCTTTTTACTTGATAAGTATAGGCAAAAGATATGGACACTTTGTAAATCCAAAGAATCACCTTATGGGGTCAAGTTATAGACTAAGTATAATAATGAAAAAATATTTTGAGATAAAAAAGTCAGTTCCTTATATACGTACTATGGTTGATGAATCCGTAAAAACTGAAAAATTAAATGTTAAACGCTGGGGCTGCAAATGGCTGATTAAACTTGTGTTGTCATTCACTTGCAGATGTATTTTTTGAGCAAAATATCCCCAAAATTAGTACATGATGGCAGCAGCAGAAGGACACGATATATACACGACTTGATTCTAGTGGTAGGGAAGCCCAAGCGGGGATTTTTGCAGTTACTCGAGCGCGTCAGATTATCATATGGGGAGAAACCTGATACCCTGCAGATTTACCTCTACCATATATTGGCTCTTAACACAGGGTAGTTCTTTAAGGGGTGCCCGAAAAAATCTATCCTTGAAAATACTCGAAATTATCAGATTAAGATTAGGTAAGTTAAGTACATGCAAAAGAGTGTATATTTCAAAAATGTGACGATTTGAGCGGGGCAAGGAAGTGGGTGAGTGAAACAGTTTCACAAAAAAAGCGAATATTTCGCGAAATGAACGTCAGATCGAAAAACTAAAAAATACTACTTCAATATTTTTTAAAAATTTATCGTATGGTACTAAACATGACCCCACGGAGACGAGTGGGGGGTAAATTTAAAATTTTAAATACAAACATCGCGATATTTCACAAATGAACATCAGATCGAAAAACTGCAAAACACACTTTCAAAATGTTTTTGAAAAATCTATCAAACGGTACTAAACATGACACGCCATGGGGGTGGGGTGGAGGATTACTTTAAAATTTTAAATAGTACCCCCAAATTTTTATTGCAGATTTGGAGTTTTTGCGTAAAAATAAGCAACTTTTATTCGAGAAATTTTTTCAAATTATGGATAGATGGCGCTATAAGCGCAAAAAAGTTTGTTGGAAATGGAAAATTAAATTAAAAAATGGAAAGTCCCCACTAAAATGGAAAATTTTACTTAACTTTTTTTGGTTTTAGGACCCAATTTTAACAATCCAATAGGTCCCCATAACGCTCGAGTGACTGCAAATTTAGCATACTTTGCTCCCCTACTATAGTTCATTTGAGAATATTTCTTTCTAAAATTCTCAATTTTATTATTTCTGCTGGTTAAACAAACTGTTTGTTACTTATCCTACTTTTGCACTTCTGTTGTTCTTAAAGACAGTGGCAAATCTAGTATTTGCTTGGGAAGGGGAAATATGCCTTAGAAACTTACAATGAAACGTCAACTAAAAGACATAAAAAATATAAATCCAAAATAAATAAAAGATATAAATAATAATTTATATGCATTAGATTCCCTTAATTTTTTTAACTGGCGTGTTTATTACGTTGCATTTGTCTGTTTTTGGTTTAAATTCCATGTCAGTTAATATATTTTTATGTTTTAACAATTTTTTTCTTTGATTTTGGACCATGTTAAGGGGACAGGGGGAGATTTACTCAATCTTTCCCGTCGATCCGCCACTGCTTAAAGGTAATATGTACAAATATTAAAATGCCAAGAGAAGACGAATTGAACTGACATATATTTCGCCTCTTCTCTTTCTTTGTAAGAGTTTTCAGTATTTGCTCCAAACACCTTATGCTTATCCCAAGATGTGATGAGCTCTGTGTATGTAACTTTCTGTTTTATTAATTGCTTTGTCTAGTACTACATTACAAAGGGTAGTAGATAGACTGTATTCAGATTATACACATAGTTTCAAAAGTTATGCATCATCCCTCGTATTCACGATGTTTACGCTTTTATAAATCCGTATCTGTATCACATATTTAATGGGCCTTTTTTATAAAAAATATACCATTTTTGGTTTTTATTTTATTTGATTACCCATTTAATTGACCTGTATTTTTTAAGGTGTAAACATTTGAAAAATTTATTCTGGTGAAATTTTTCAAAACGTGATTAAAAATTAATCGTACTTTAATTTCTGAGTTGGACCGTATAATAATTATCGATTTAGTTGACGAAGGCCATTCACAGCGGTACGTGGAGGAAAGAGTGGGTGTTTCTAAGAGTGATGCCTCACGGATATGAAATAGGTTCCTGGAGACAAACTCGATACGGAATAGAGCTCGGTCTGGTAGACCCCGAGTTACCAATGATCGACAGAATAGATATATCAGAATTTCCATCGGTAGAAATTTCTCGATGTCTGTACCAGACCTCCAAAGAGAATTCAGGCATGCTACAGGAGTCAGAGTATCGGTGTCTACAATAAGAAGAAGAATTTTAGACTTAGGTTTGAGGAGTCGTCGACCAATAAGAGTTCCTCAGCTACAACCTAGACATGTTTTGGACTTCCTCCAGTGGGCCCAAGAAGACATAGAGCTCCCCCAATTGTTTTGGAATTTTGTGCTTTTTTCAGACGAGACCAGAATCTGTTTAAATAGTGATAACCGGCAAATTTGTGTGTGGAGAGAGCCAACAAGAGCTGCACAACTAGCCACGCACGAATTCGCCGGTTATCACTATTTAAGCATATTCTGGTCTCTTCTAAAAAAAGCTCAAAATTCTGAAACTCTTGGGGGAGCTGTGTGTGTTCTTGAGCCCACTGGAGGCGGTCCAACACATGTCTAGGTTGTAGCTGAGGAACTCTTATTGGTCGACGACTCCTCATACCTGAATCTAAAATTCTTTTTCTTATTGTAGCCAACGACACTCTGACTCCTGTAGCATGCCTGAATTCTCTTTGGAGGGCTGGTACAGACATAAAAGAATTTCTACAGACGGAAATTCTGATATATCTATTCTGTCGATCATTGGAAACTCGGGGTCTACCAGACCGAGCTCTATTCCGTATCGAGTTTGTCTCCAGGAACCTATTCCAGATTTGTGAGACATCACTCTGAGAAACACCCACTCTTTCCGCCACGAACCGCTATGACGGCCTTCTTCAACTAAATCGATAATTCTTATACGGTCCAACTCAGAAATTAAAGTACGATTAATTTTTAATCACGTTCTCGAAAATTTCACCAGAATAAATTTTTCAAATGTTTACACCTTGGCAAAACCAGGTCAATTAAATGAGTAATCAAATAAAATAAAAAACCAAAAATGGTATATCTATATCTATAAAAGAAAGTCGAGGTTGTGTTAGTTACACCATTTATAACTCGAGAACGACTGAACAGATTTTTATGAAATTTTACATGTATATTCTAGCGGTCTGGGAATAGGATAATATGGAGTTTCATACCCGTACGTCATAAGGGGTGTTGCCCCCCCTGATATATTTTTTTAATTTTTGGAAAAACCGTTTTTTACTATTTTTATGAGATGTAGAAGCAAAAGATACATACAATCCTAAATTTTCAATTTTTTATCTCAGACCGTTATTTTTTAATAGCCATTTAAATATTTTACATCTATATATATAAAAGAAAGTCGAGGTTGTGTTAGTTACACCATTTATAACTCGAGAACGACTGAACAGATTTTTATGAAATTTTACATGTATATTCTAGCGGTCTGGGAATAGGATAATATGGAGTTTCATACCCGTACGTCATAAGGGGTGTTGCCCCCCCTGATATATTTTTTTAATTTTTGGAAAAACCGTTTTTTACTATTTTTATGAGATGTAGAAGCAAAAGATACATACAATCCTAAATTTTCAATTTTTTATCTCAGACCGTTATTTTTTAATAGCCATTTAAATATTTTACATCTATATATATAAAAGAAAGTCGAGGTTGTGTTAGTTACACCATTTATAACTCGAGAACGACTGAACAGATTTTTATGAAATTTTACATGTATATTCTAGCGGTCTGGGAATAGGATAATATGGAGTTTCATACCCGTACGTCATAAGGGGTGTTGCCCCCCCTGATATATTTTTTTAATTTTTGGAAAAACCGTTTTTTACTATTTTTATGAGATGTAGAAGCAAAAGATACATACAATCCTAAATTTTCAATTTTTTATCTCAGACCGTTATTTTTTAATAGCCATTTAAATATTTTACATCTATATATATATAAAAGAAAGTCGAGGTTGTGTTAGTTACACCATTTATAACTCGAGAACGACTGAACAGATTTTTATGAAATTTTACATGTATATTCTAGCGGTCTGGGAATAGGATAATATGGAGTTTCATACCCGTACGTCATAAGGGGTGTTGCCCCCCCTGATATATTTTTTTAATTTTTGGAAAAACCGTTTTTTACTATTTTTATGAGATGTAGAAGCAAAAGATACATACAATCCTAAATTTTCAATTTTTTATCTCAGACCGTTATTTTTTAATAGCCATTTAAATATTTTACATCTATATATATAAAAGAAAGTCGAGGTTGTGTTAGTTACACCATTTATAACTCGAGAACGACTGAACAGATTTTTATGAAATTTTACATGTATATTCTAGCGGTCTGGGAATAGGATAATATGGAGTTTCATACCCGTACGTCATAAGGGGTGTTGCCCCCCCTGATATATTTTTTTAATTTTTGGAAAAACCGTTTTTTACTATTTTTATGAGATGTAGAAGCAAAAGATACATACAATCCTAAATTTTCAATTTTTTATCTCAGACCGTTATTTTTTAATAGCCATTTAAATATTTTACATCTATATATATAAAAGAAAGTCGAGGTTGTGTTAGTTACACCATTTATAACTCGAGAACGACTGAACAGATTTTTATGAAATTTTACATGTATATTCTAGCGGTCTGGGAATAGGATAATATGGAGTTTCATACCCGTACGTCATAAGGGGTGTTGCCCCCCTTGATATATTTTTTTAATTTTTGGAAAAACCGTTTTTTACTATTTTTATGAGATGTAGAAGCAAAAGATACATACAATCCTAAATTTTCAATTTTTTTATCTCAGACCGTTATTTTTTAATAGCCATTTAAATATTTTACATCTATATATATAAAAGAAAGTCGAGGTTGTGTTAGTTACACCATTTATAACTCGAGAACGACTGAACAGATTTTTAAAATTTTACATGTATATTCTAGCGGTCTGGGAATAGGATAATATGGAGTTTCATACCCGTACGTCATAAGGGGTGTTGCCCCCCCTGATATATTTTTTTAATTTTTGGAAAAACCGTTTTTTACTATTTTTATGAGATGTAGAAGCAAAAGATACATACAATCCTAAATTTTCAATTTTTTATCTCAGACCGTTATTTTTTAATAGCCATTTAAATATTTTACATCTATATATATAAAAGAAAGTCGAGGTTGTGTTAGTTACACCATTTATAACTCGAGAACGACTGAACAGATTTTTATGAAATTTTACATGTATATTCTAGCGGTCTGGGAATAGGATAATATGGAGTTTCATACCCGTACGTCATAAGGGGTGTTGCCCCCCCTGATATATTTTTTTAATTTTTGGAAAAACCGTTTTTTACTATTTTTATGAGATGTAGAAGCAAAAGATACATACAATCCTAAATTTTCAATTTTTTATCTCAGACCGTTATTTTTTAATAGCCATTTAAATATTTTACATCTATATATATAAAAGAAAGTCGAGGTTGTGTTAGTTACACCATTTATAACTCGAGAACGACTGAACAGATTTTTATGAAATTTTACATGTATATTCTAGCGGTCTGGGAATAGGATAATATGGAGTTTCATACCCGTACGTCATAAGGGGTGTTGCCCCCCTGATATATTTTTTTAATTTTTGGAAAAACCGTTTTTTACTATTTTTATGAGATGTAGAAGCAAAAGATACATACAATCCTAAATTTTCAATTTTTTATCTCAGACCGTTATTTTTTAATAGCCATTTAAATATTTTACATCTATATATATAAAAGAAAGTCGAGGTTGTGTTAGTTACACCATTTATAACTCGAGAACGACTGAACAGATTTTTATGAAATTTTACATGTATATTCTAGCGGTCTGGGAATAGGATAATATGGAGTTTCATACCCGTACGTCATAAGGGGTGTTGCCCCCCCTGATATATTTTTTTAATTTTTGGAAAAACCGTTTTTTACTATTTTTATGAGATGTAGAAGCAAAAGATACATACAATCCTAAATTTTCAATTTTTTATCTCAGACCGTTATTTTTTAATAGCCATTTAAATATTTTACATCTATATATATAAAAGAAAGTCGAGGTTGTGTTAGTTACACCATTTATAACTCGAGAACGACTGAACAGATTTTTATGAAATTTTACATGTATATTCTAGCGGTCTGGGAATAGGATAATATGGAGTTTCATACCCGTACGTCATAAGGGGTGTTGCCCCCCTGATATATTTTTTTAATTTTTGGAAAAACCGTTTTTTACTATTTTTATGAGATGTAGAAGCAAAAGATACATACAATCCTAAATTTTCAATTTTTTATCTCAGACCGTTATTTTTTAATAGCCATTTAAATATTTTACATCTATATATATAAAAGAAAGTCGAGGTTGTGTTAGTTACACCATTTATAACTCGAGAACGACTGAACAGATTTTTATGAAATTTTACATGTATATTCTAGCGGTCTGGGAATAGGATAATATGGAGTTTCATACCCGTACGTCATAAGGGGTGTTGCCCCCCCTGATATATTTTTTTAATTTTTGGAAAAACCGTTTTTTACTATTTTTATGAGATGTAGAAGCAAAAGATACATACAATCCTAAATTTTCAATTTTTTATCTCAGACCGTTATTTTTTAATAGCCATTTAAATATTTTACATCTATATATATAAAAGAAAGTCGAGGTTGTGTTAGTTACACCATTTATAACTCGAGAACGACTGAACAGATTTTTATGAAATTTTGCAGGTATATTGGACTGTACTGGGAGTAGGTTGCTGTCTATATTTCATACCCGTATGTCATTAGGGGGTTGCCCATGACGCCGTAACTCTCACAATAATGACGTGAAAAATATGAAATTAAGTAGGTAGACTCCTTGCTGAATTCCGAGCAGAACCGTACTAAAATTTTTTGTCTAGCACAATCGGTGTCCGAAATACAATATCTCAAGCCGTAGGAATATTCTGAGGACAGAAGAAGAACGAGCGACAAATTTCATAGAAGAGAAGTGGCACAGTTTAACTTTGGGACTCAAATTGGGCAAAATATGAATTTTTTAATTTTGCGAAATTTTCAAAAAATATCTCTAAACGGAACCGTAAGCAGGAGAAAAATTCTGAGCACACGAAAAGAACAAGCAGCAAATTATAAAATTTTATTTAATTTTAATTCATTTTGTTTAATTTTATTTAGTTTAAGTATTTTATTTATTTTTGTTTATTTTATAAAATTTTATTTAATTTTAATTCATTTTGTTTAATTTTATTTAGTTTAAGTATTTTATTTATTTTTGTTTATTTTATTTTATTTCATTTTATTAAATTTTATTTATTTTTATTAGACTATATTTTCTTTTATTTAATTTTATTATTATTTTTTAATTTATTTATTATTTTTATTTAATTCTTTTTTAACTTTATTTAATTGTATTTAAGTTAATATGATTTTATTTATTTGTATTTAATTTTATTCAGTTTTTTTTATTTTTATTTACGTTTATTCAATTTCATTTAATTTTAATTTACTTCATTTACTTTTTATTTAATTTTAATTGAATTTAATTTTATTTAATCAACACCTATAGACTTGGAATCTCCCCGAACCTAATAATAAATAGATGGTTGTTTTGAATGTAGATATAATAAAGCTGTTATATTCATTGTAAGATAAACAAATTTAAGATTGTAACTGTTGCACTACAAACTTTATTTTGTTACTTCTAACTAAACTTTATTATTTCAAACATCATGTGTAATTAATTAAAAATAATAATAAAACCTCATTCACATCGAGCATTTTTGTTTATTAATTACGAATTCCTTTTGTTAATTTTAAGTTTATTGTATACAACAGTTTGTTTTTATCTATTGAGGCAGTACGAAGTCTGCCGGGTCAGCTAGTTTTTTATAAAGAAGGCGCATTAAAGATGTGATAAAGATACGGATTTATAAAAGCGTAAACATCGTGAATACGAGGGGTAATGCATAACTTTTGAAACTATGTGTATTATGTAGATCTGTGTCTACACTACAGAATTATCCAGTTCCTCATATAAGCAGTTCCTTGATGTAGTAAATTCTTTTTTGCTGCGGAAATCTTCCTAACTATAAGTGAGAATGATTTACGCTTAATTTATGGTGTCTGTTTTTGACCAGGTCATTCATTATTATTTAGTTTTTTACGGTTTTTTAACTGTTTTTTATTCCTAATATTTCCATTTTTCCTTACTCGCATTTATTGTTAAATAGTCTATTTGTTCTATGGTTTATCAATTTTATTTTCCTAATAGACCCTCCATATAGACATGCTATAGACGTATAAGAAAACTAGATAAGAATAGGATATAGAGAACAATATGGACGATAGGATAATGATGTTTTTTATCGATTTGAATTCTGTGCACAAACATCTTTGACAAGTAATAAACAAAATAAAAAACATATTAAGATTTGGGACTACCCATACCAGAGATAATTTAAAATACTCTGGTATGTGTGGATGAAGTTGATGAGACCAACATCAATGTTACTAAGAAGATACTATCTACACAAATATACAAATGAAAGCTCTTCAATTTGCAAATAAGCCTAGTTTATCAACATTTTCAAGCAAAAAGCTCATTGGAAAGTTTTAGTAGAAAAGAGTATAAAGAAGTTAAACTGCATAATATATAGCGTAAAGCTTAGTTTTAGCGGTGGGGGACACGTGGTGACATGACGGTTAGACTAAATAATGCCAATTAAGAGAAAAGTTCAAACCTTTGATGACCGATAGTTAATAAAATATGTTTGTTAATATAATAATTTTAGTCTTGTTAATAACAGTATTCTTTGAAATTTATTAAAAGCTGCAAAAATTTTCGACATTAAATAAAATAAACCGGACAATGCTGCCACAATTGTTTGTTTATCGATTAATGCTGCATGTTTTATTTATATAAAGTTAGTCATTTTTGTTTAGAACTTTATTTTTATTTTTCTTCGAGAGTGCTTTTCATCTCTTTACAAAATATCATTAGAGTAAAGATTGTAACAGGGGAATATTATTATGTAACCTTTGACTATTATCTCTTTTTGTTATGGTCTGTAGATGCATCTTACTAATTCTGCTTGGTCATTAACTGTCCCATATAATTCCAAGACATATCGATACATTTTTGGCAAAGTAACGTAAGTGACATTTTTGGCGAAAATCATGTTTTTCCATTAAACTAACACTATTATTGTTTAGAATTTTAGAAGGTACTGCCAAAGTGTAGTAAGCCTAGAATTACTTTAAACAAATATTAGGCTTACTACACTTTGGCAGTGCCTTCTGAACAATAATAGCGTTAGTTTAATGGAAAAACATGATTTTAAAAAATGTCACTTACGTTACTTTGCCAAAAATGTATCGATATGTTTATAATTGCTTAAACCTTTTTAATGTGGATTTTCTTCGTCACTTCCTAGTTTTTGCTTTTTAAATGTTTGGATATTTTATCAAAATGGTTTTGGTTTTCTCTTAATTACCATTCATTTCTGATTATATCTCTTCTAATTACTCAGCTGCTGTGCAATAAGTTTTTAAGCTGGCCAAATTCTTATATTTTTTCCTTTACCGTTGTATTGCTACTACATAGTAAGTGAACAGTAATGTCATTTAGAGAATGTAGATACTCACTCGATCACCGATATTATTTTCGATACAGACAATATCTGTATTAAAAAAATGATATAGGTATACCCAATTCATTTTAGAGCTGATACCTTTTACAGATATCAATAATTGGAATTATACTTCCATTTTAAGATCAACTGAATTAATTTGTAAAACAATGTGGCCACTATATATGATAAACCGTTCTTTTAATTTATCCAGACTTGAGACGCAGTTTTTTCAGTCTCTCAGAAACAAAATACAGGATCAATGTTTATCGTCATGTAGGTAAAGATCCGGTTAATTTATTAAAAATTTTTGTTTTTTTTTTTTACCTTATTTGGAACGGAAAATTTTATTTCGAAAAACGCTTCAAACTCACGAAAAAATTAATTGTTCTTGATGAAGCTTATTTTGAAAAAGACTAAATCTATTTTCAAGAATAAACATTTAATTTTACTCGTTTGCCTTATAAACTAGGACGCAATGGTAATTTTCAAATTAAAATGTGCGACTAGTTTTTAGTTTTATTTTGAAGACCATAAATAAACTAAAAATGGGGAAACCTATGTAAATTTCACTGTACTAAGGATTCTACTCAGTCTATATATTCTATCATCTCTATAATTTGTGTAATCATGTATCATTCCAAAAATAAAACATCTATTGGTGTCTTCTAATTCTAATTTTTGTTATTAAGATTTCTATAGCCCTACTGCAGGAATAAAATTATTATTTAAAAGGTCTTCTGATAAGAATATATATAAGTCTACTAAATGTTTATAGAAAAATTAAAATCCTTGTTACTATTAGCCCTTGTTATAGATTATTTGGTACACGACAATTAGACCGAAATCATTAGACCGAAAGCAGTAGACCGAACTCATTAGACCGAAAAGCACTTTACCGAAACCTCACTAGACCGAATAGCATTAGACCGAAATGGTAAATAGATAAAAAGTTTGCGGTAAATTATGCTAAGATTTTGTATATCTGTCTTTTGGTTTATTCCATTCTTTTTGTATTATTTTATATATTTGTTACAGTTCAAGTTGATTCTCAGTTAGAGTTGACTTTTCCTAGTTCGACTCAACTCCAACTGAAACGAGCAGTAAAAGTTGATTTGAAAAATTTAAATCAACTTTTACTAGTTGAAGTTCACTCTTCCTAACTCTTGTCTTACTAAAAGTAGATTATACAATTTATACGAGTATAATCTCACGTGCATTTTTGATGAGTGTGCGTCTCTTTGTTTTGACCGTTTCAACTACTTATTAGTCCAGCCTGTAACGTCGCCCCCGTTAGGTAAATTATTCTGATTCGATTTTTTTGCACAAACTTACTCAAACAAATACATCCTTATAACAAATACACAGTGTCAAGCGGTACTGCGGTCGAAAAATTGTTTAACAAATTTTTGTTAACCAAATTCACAAAAATAATTCTTATATACTCTACCTCATATTATGTATAAGCTTTTATTATGTGAAAATTGTAAATATAGATAGCAGTACATGAAGGGTTTAAAGTGTGCCTGAAGTAATAATGTATTTTAAATGGGATTTACTTTTTCGCACTCTTTTTTAGCACACTTTCATATAATCAAATATCCTTAACTTTCGCCTTGTCAGGGTGATGACATGTGAGCAATAAATTACAAAAAAAGTTTTGACAGTTTTGTGGTTTGACAGAAGTTTGAATTTTTAAATGTCGAAGTTCTAAAAAATTGTAAAATAGGAATGTGAATACATTCGAATATAGTGACGAAGAGTTGCAGTTCTTTTATTTGTTTTTTGGTAGATAAAATATTGTATGAAACTGTGCGTGAAGTACTTTTTGCACACTTAGGCGATGTTAGCACTCGGCCCGCTCGTGCTCTAAACATCGCGTGCGTGCGCAAAAAGCATACTTCACGAACTGTTTTATAAATAACTAAGTATTTCACTCCGGACAAATTTTTTTAGATTATTTTGGTCATTCGTCGCAAAAAAGGTCTCTTGTAATTTTTCTCTAAAATTGATAGTTTTCGAGTTATACGCGATTTAAAATTTGAAAAATGCGAAATGACCATTTTTAAGGCTTAATAACTCGATTAAAAACTATTATTATGAAAGTCAGAAAGTCACCTAATCAAAGTTTAAAGCCACCCCTACAAGATGCTGAAGAAATTTTTGTCATTATTTTATTACTAAGCTGTTATTTTTAATTATCAACAATGAGCGCTAAAAGCGTATTGAGGCGGCCGTCAATGTGAGTGCGAGTAAAATCCTCCATTCCGACCGTCCAATGGTGCATCTCAGTCACACTCACATTGACAGCCGCCTCAATTCGCTCCTAGCGCTCATTGTTATTAAATAAAAATAACAGCTTAGTAATACAATAATGACAAATATTTCTTCAGTACCTTGTAGCGGGGTCGTTAAAATTTGATTTGGTGACTTTCTGACTTTCATAATAATAATTTTTAACTGAGTTATTAAGCCTTGAAAATGGTAATTTTCGCATTTTTCAAATTTTAAATCGCGTATAACTCGAGAACAATAAATTTTACAGAAAAATCACAAAAGACCTCTTTTGCTACGAATGACCCAAATTAATGATGTAAAAAAATGTTCGAAGTGATTTTTTTTGTGAATTTGTTTAAAAAAATTGTTTAAACAATTTTTCGATTACAGTACCACCTGACAACCTGTGGATTCGTTATAAGGACCTCTTTTTGAGAAAGTTTGTGCAAAAAAATCGAACTGGAATAATTTACCTAACGGGGGCGACGATACAGACTGGACTATAAATATCACGATTTGAACATAATATACAGTAACATTTAATTTCTAAAATCGGTTGTTGGTGTGAATCAACTTTTACTAAATGGCATTGGGAAGAGTATACTTTGACTAGTTTGAGTCTACTTTTACTAGTAAATGTTGAATAAAAATCTTCATTTTATATTTATAATCAACTTTTACTAAAACCAACCGTTTGAGTCGACTTGAACTAGGAAAAGTCAACTCCAACTGGATAATCAACTTGAACTGTAACATATAGACTGTGTAAATTATTACTCTGTACAGTCTGATATGAAATAATTTTCTTCCGTTAAACAAATTAGTGAAGGTAAAAATAAATTAAGGGTAGAGTGACGTTAACACCATTTTAAATGTTTATAATAACCATCCAAATAACATTTAGTTGTAATTACATTAGTCTTATTTCTTTTACTGCGACAAGTAAAAAGAACTGCTTTTCAGTCTTCTGCTGTTCGGTCTAGTGAGGTTTCGGTAAAGTGCTTTTCGGTCTAATGAGTTCGGTCTACTGCTTTCGGTCTAATGATTTCGGTCTCTTTACAGTAAACCGATTATTTAGCCCTTCAATAAAAGTAAACATTTTATTGGATATTATTTAATTGCCACACAAAACTAAGGAAACTATCAATATATTATTTAGCTAGTAATGAATCTAAAAATAGCTGAAATATTTGAATAACTCTAAAAAACTATTAACCCTTTGAATGCTCTCTTTTAAATGGCTAAAGACGTCATATCAGTACTAACTACTGTCCGTTGCACAACATTCGTTTAGAGGTTCGTATTCGATAGAAGATGGAACTTAAAGAAGAAGAAGGTAATTTTTAAAGTCATCTTTATTAGACTACAATCAGTTTTGATTAGTTTTTTTGGCATTCGAGACTCTGGCAAGGAGTGCTACAAATGAATTAAGCAAACAAACAAAGTCTACAAACAAACTTAGTTACCCAGAAACTACAAAATTACATTACTAGTAGGTATGGTATAACGAGATCCAAACCCAGACATCCAAAGTGAAAGTTATCCTTCAATACCAAATTGTTCTATATGGTCCACATACTGTTCAGAAAAAAGTCACACCATTTTGAGCGTCGGGTTTGGGAGGGACAGGGGGGAGAATTCGCTAAATTCGTAGGTTTTTACGTTTTTTGTTAATATTTCTAAAACTATGCGGTTTAGCATGAATAACCTTCTATAAAAAAATGTTCTACCTTAAATGTACCATTGCATATTCCTATAAATGCGTAGAAAAAGTTACAGAACAATGTGTGCAAAATGATAGGGAAAATGGCCCAAAAATTCTGTGAGTAGCGAACTTTGAAAAATCATATTTCGGAAACTGTAAATCCTGAAGACTTTTACCAAACTTAATTTTAAAGAGGAAGGACGGGAGTTATTTTTGGCCGAAGCAACGCCTATACCTGTATCCCCGTGGAAAAAAGTTATGGGGCAAAAATCAAAATTACTTTCTTTCGTGTTTTTTTTGGTTTTCTTTTGAATATATTTTTGTAAAAAAATACATTTGACTTTAAAATAAGATATTTCGATAGTAAATTTAACCTGGAACAATTTTTCTGTAGACGAGTTTGTACCAAAAGTGCATAGAACTCACCCTAATTCACCCTGTGCCTAGGGACTAATTCACCCGTTTCTCAAACACGCACCCATTTAAATAGTAGCACTCAGCGGTTTTTTTAAATTTAGATGTCCATTGACCATATGAGATAGTAAAATTCTGTTAATGTTGTAGTTCCTTTTATCTCTCTTATTTTGAACATAATCAATAGCCTATAGTGCCAATTATGATATGTTAAGGATTATCCTTTGTTAGGTGTAGTACACATAAAATTGACATTATTGCTTCAAGAACAGGATGTAATCACAGATTAGTTAAATACAACTCGTGTAAATGTAATAAGGTTTCTCAACATTTCTTTTTCGATCCTAAAAATCTGTACCAACAAAACTAAAATGATTTAAGAGTAATTGGTAATGGTAACTTTACATTTTTTTAGAATATTTTTTTGTCGGTAAATAAATCAAAAGTTGACATTGCAGGAAATATTAGGAAAATTAATGATAGTAATAAAAGTAATACAAAAAAAAACGAAAAGGAAAACTAACATTAGCATAATCCGAATGAAATTTGTACTTGACATAAAGAAGTGCTGTAAAAAATTATTACTATTAGTAATACTGCAATTGAAATACTTGGAATAATGACTAAAAAATATAAGAATGAAGAGACCTAGTGACGATCAAGCAAAGTCTAAGAAGAAATATAAAAAAAACTGAACAAAAAGATTTGGCACAAATCTTTAAAACTATATAGTATAACTAAACTTATCCGAGACAAAAATACAAAAATATCAGTGCACGAAAAGATGTCAAAAGACGAACTAAAGAATAAGTTTTGTTGTATATGCAATGAAGAACTTGACAGAAAACCAGTAGATCTAACGGAAACGTTAACAGTTATTGCCATTAAAACCAACGAAGTTGCGGGAAGATATCAAGTTGGATCAGAGGTGTTTTTAATTAAATTTTAAAAGACTTGCAAATTTCAAGGTAGTAGTATATTCGTACCTCTTTACAAAAATAAGGTAAATATACAAAGCTCAAACTACAGGACCATAAAAGTATACACACCCAAACTTATAGGGAATCATCTGATATTTCTTATTATTTCGGGCGGATTTTAAAAAACGAACACACGAAGTCAAACCATATTTATTTTAAAGCAATTTAATAACAAATACATAACAATTAAATAAAACAATAAAGTATTTAACAAACAAATTCAATCTAGTTGTTTTACAGTCAATAACATAAAAAATTTCAATGTAAAACGAATAATGTTGAAATTGTTTTTATTAATTTTTTTTTGTTTTTCTTGGTAGTCAGTGTTATCACCTCTAGTCCTTATGCAAGCTTCAGTTTGCGTGGGCACGCTCCTAATCAAATTATCAACATTTTTTTGTGGTAGGTTGCTCCATCCTTCAAGAGCAGCTTGTACTTACTAGCCGTGCGGTGTTTTGTGGATTATCGCGGCGAGCTCTAAATTTTCTTTTAGACATATCCCACAAATACTCTATAGGGTTAAGCTCGGATAAGCAAGCAGGCCACTCCAAACAAGGGATACCTTCTGCTTCAATGATGCCTCTAGTCAATCTAATGGTATGTGGAGGTCCATTATCATGCAAGAAAATTAAGTTTTCTCCCTTTGCACCTTTCCAGAGCCTAACTACAGGTTATCAACATACCTGTGAGCACTTAAAGTTGACTGGATGAAAACTAAAATAGTTTTTTTACGGATCACAATTCCTCTCCAGAACATTACACTTCCCCTTGTATATTTGTGAACAGAACTGACAGTTTTCGTTCTTGCTTGTCTTCCTCGACCTCTAAGTACACGATTTCGTGGGTCATAAGATTTTACACAAATCCTGACTTTTTCTGAAAATAGCACATTTTGTAAATTCCCAATGTTCCAGTTTTGGTGGTGAAGACACCAATTTAGGCGATCAATCTTATGCTGCCTAGATAACTTGGGAACCCATAACTGTCTCCTGCTGTATACTTCTTGGCACGAACTCTTCTTCGTATCGTTTCAACTGAAAGAGTTACACCTGTAGCTTTCAAAAGCTGCCTTTGGAGCGAAAGGTGAGAAATGGTTGAGTGTCTACCAGATAATTGGACAATTAAACGATCCTGGCGAGCTGTTATTACTTTTTGGTGACTTTTCCTTGCTATATTTTTGAGCTTTCTTAGCCCTGCTCCCTAGCATAGGTTTTGGACAGAACGCCCTGTGTTACGCCTAGCTCTACAGCTATGTCCTTCTGAGAACATTACTTGGTCCACAAGACCAATAATCTTTCCTCGTTGTAAGTTCTATAACCCTACATGACCCATATTTTCGTTTTTGGACGCAAAAGTTAGTTTATTTATTTTCGTTCAATTTGCAACTCAAGCAAATACCCTAAAGTGTAGGGCCTACACCTTACCGAGCTGCTCTATCTGATTGTCATATCGATTTGTTTATTTTCAATAAAAACCTTTATTTTTCGTAACAATAACAAGTTTTTTCAAAAGAAATTAATATTACTTAGAAATACATGGTGATTCCATTTAAGTTTGGGTGTGTGTAGTTAGTCACACCATAAAAATATAAAAGCAAATAATTAATAGACGGATACTTGGGGATAAATGTGCATTAAACGACGACAGAGTTAAGATACAAAAAGGCAAAATGTAACAATTGACCCATATAATTTTGAAAGAGTAGAGGGTTTTAAATATCTCGGAGCAACAATAACCGTAAATAAAGATATGACAGAGGAATATATAGAACAGTGATTTGACTGGTATGTGACGGGTGTCGGGTGTGTGACGCGGACACTGACAAAAGCAATGGAAATCAAATTTAGATGTTTTGAGTGAAAAATGCTCAGACGCATCTTCGGACCTTATCACGACTCGAATATCAACCAATACCGAATAAGAAAAAACGCCGAGGTGAAACGCGAGATACGTATATCACGCTAGAGAAGTCATCCAAGAAATTAAACCTTAACGCCTAAGAGGGGCTGGCCATGCCCATAGGCTCCCTATCTAGCGTCTTGCGAGGTTAATCTGGGAAGACAACCCGAACAGGGATAAGGCCCTTAGGATGCCCAAATATGATCAGATTTATGAACGATTGGGCTACCCACCAAACTAACTATCATGAGCGGCCATGTGAGATGGAAGTAATTTGTTCAGTCAACCAAGACCTCGGGTCGGAGTGCTACGAAGAAAAAGAAATTAGTGATGAAACGGTTGCAAATGTGAGTCCATGATACAGTCTATTGAAAAAAGGTCAATACTCACAATATTTATTAAAGTTGTTTAAAGAGGCGACCTGTTTCGGAGCTTACAATATGTAGATACTCCATCCTCAGGCCTAGTAACTAGTTCGCCTTTTCCAAAGAAAAAAAAAAGTATTAAAAGCTAAAATTACAAAATAGACGATTACAAACAAATAAGTAAAAAACCAGGGTTATAGTAAAATTGGAATTAGCTAACAACTACAACCTTATGGTAAAGTATAGTCATAGTTATATATTGTCCATTGGGACAATAGCTAATAGCACCTTAAAATTGCATACAATATTATAGTGATAAATATAGTAGTTAGTAGTTGTTGAAACTTCGACGCTTATAATAGTTAAATATTTCTAAAGTTAGATAATAAGATCAAAATTAAATGAAATTAACCTACATATCGGTATTAGGATGTTCTCCGCTAACATACAAGGCCCCGTCTGTTATCATCTTTTCCTTTTGGAAAATATCTATTTTAGTGAGTGGTTGTGTTGATTTGATTATTTTTTTCACACACGTACAAAAACATCATATCAATACAACCACTCACTGTCATAGATAGTGTCCAAAAGGAAAATATGATGACAGACGGGACCTTGTATATTAACGGAGAACTTCCTAATAATGATATCTAAGCTATTTAGGTTATTGATTATGTACTATAGAAAGGAACTACAACGTTAACGGGGTTTTATTATTTCATATGGTCATTGAATCTCTATGTAAAAAAAACCGCGGAGTGCTACCATTTAAAGGGGTGCGTTTTTGAGAAATGGGTGAATTAGTCCCTGGGCACAGGTTATATTAGGGTGAGTTCTATGCACTTTTGGTACAAACACGTCTACATAAAAATTGTTCCTGGTCAAATTAATTTCCTATCTAAATATAACATTTTAAAGTCAAAGATACTGTTTTTTTACAAAAATATATTCAAAAGAAAAAGCACAAAGAAACCCAAAAGAAAGATATTTTGTTTTTTGTCCCATAACTTTTGTCCACGGGGATATAGGTATAGACATTGCTTACCAAAAAAAACTTACATATTTTCTCTTTAAAATGATGTTTGGCAGAGGTCATTGTGATTTACAGTTTTCGAAATATGATTTTTCAAAGTTCGCCACCCACAGCAATTTTGAGCAATTTTCCTTGTTATTTCGCAAATATTGTTCTGTAACTTTTTTCTACGTAACTTTAGGCATATGCAATGGTAAATGTAAGAGGAATAGAAATTAATGACCTTTAAAATGTTCTACTGTATAATGTTGTACGACTTCTTTTAAAGAGGTTATCTTTTTCAAGATTTTATACTTTTAACAAGTTTTTATATTTTTTACGATTATTTTTTAAATTTCCCATTATAACTATTTTTATAAAATGTATATTTATAAAATGTATATGATATATTATAAAAAATTCTAGGATTATTTTTGAATAAGATATGCTTTTTCAAAACGTAATAAGTACTTGCAACGATTTTTGATTTTAGGATTATTTTTTAAATTTCTCATTCTACCTTTTTTATGTGATTGTGTCTTATGATTGAATCTTATTTTTTATAGGTAATACTTTGGATCCACTTGACTCGGCCGGGCAAACTTCAAAATATGAATTAATTCCATTATTTACTGTCAAAGCTCCTGCACCACAAGTTTTGCTTGAAAAAATAGCATGTAAATGTACCAAAGGATGTACAAAAAACTGCGGTTGTAGGAAGATAAGAATTAGTTGTTCAATATTCTGCAAAGGGTGCATGTGCATGGGTACTAATTGTGGGAACTCTAAGATAACTGAGGTATCACAGGAAGATATTGAAGCTAATGCTAACGACGAGATGGACTTTGATTTTGATTTTATTTTTAAATGTCAACGTGTAAATAATTTTAACTAAAGTGGTGTTTTCTAAGACTAATGTTTATGCAATTTTTGTAAAAGAAATAATTTTAAATAATACAGGTAAGAAAATATCAAAGAATCACTCGGTTTACATTATTTTAATATAGATGAGACACTATTTTAAAGAACAGAAAGTAAGCCCTCTTTATTGAACAACATATAGTATATTCATGTACAAGAAAAAAAAGTATAATGAGAAATTTAAAAAATAATGCTAAAATCAAAAATCGTTGCAAGTACTTAATACATTTTGAAAAATAATATCTTATTCAAAAACAATCCCAGAATTTTTTGTAATACACCATTTTAAAGTAAACAAAGTAAAGCTTTTTTTATTATAAATAATATATATACCTACCTAAATGTACAAGAAAAAAAGTTATAATAAAAAATTTCAAAAATAATGGTAAATAATGTAAAAAATATTATTTTTTTTATATTATGTATTATATATTATATAATATATTATATAATAATATTATTTTATTTTTATATTATATTATAAAAATCGCTAAAAGTATAAAAAGTTGAAAAACCATAATCTCTTTAAAAAAAGTCGTACAACTTTATACAGTAGACCATTTTAAAGGTAATTGATTTCTATTTCTATTACGTGTATCATTGCATATACCTAAAGTTACGCAGAAAAAAGTAACAGAACAATATTTGCGAAATAACAAGGAAAATTGCCCAAAATTGCTGGGAGTGGCGAATTTTGAAAAATCATATTTCGAAAACTATAAATCCTAATTACCTCTTCTAAACAACATTTTAAATAAGAAATATGTAGATTTTTTTTCTGTAAAGCAATGTCTATACCTATGTCCTTGTGGACAAAAGTTATGAGACAAAAAACAAAATTTTTTTTTTGGGTTTCTTTGTGCTTTTTCTTTTGAATATATTTTTGTAAAAAAAGTATCATTGAATTTAAAAAGTGATATTTAGATATTTTTTCTAGATATATGTTTGTACCAAAAGTGTATAGAACTCACCCTAATGTAACCTGTGCCCAGGGACTAATTCACCAATTTCTCAAAAACGGACCCCTTTAAATGGTAGCACTTCGCGGTTTTTTCATATGTAGACGTCCAGTGACCATACGAAATAATAAAACCTTGTTAACCTTGTTTGAATATAATCAATAGCCTATATTTTGATTTTATTTTGATCTTATTATCTAACTTTAGAAATATTTAATTATTATAAATGTCATAGTTTCAAAAACTACTAACTACTACAGTTATCGCTAGATTGTATGCAATACGGTGCTATTAGCTATTGTCCCATTGTACAATGTATAACTATGTTTATACATTACCATAAGGTTGTAGTCGTTAGGTAATTCCAATTTTAATATGACCCCGGTTTCTTACTTATTTCAAAAATGAATAACCATTTTCAATTTCGTTACAACACGAAACTTCAGCCGCATCATTATTACATTTCAATCAGAGAGTGCAGCAAGCACCTCTACCGGTTTCGAAACTTATTAGTCTCTCATCAGGAGGCACATATATGCTGCTCTCTCTGACCCAACCACGACAAACCCCGGCGTGTAGTCACGGATTGCAACGAACGAAATGGCAGGGATGCCCTAGCGGCAACTGCTATCAAAAAACTTTACCGCGCTGAGCAGATGGGACGTGAATTATAAATTGTAAAATTCCCTCATCTTCCTTAATCTCAGCATCCGTTATGGCTTGCAAATTGTAGAAGCCTCTGAGGTGTTACCAGAGAAGGTTCCCATTGTTTTCAGTCTGGTAGGATGTAGAATAACATTTTTGGATGTTATTTTATGTGCTATTTGATTGAAAACTTAGTTTTTGTTTACTTATTTGTTTGTAATCTTGTAACTTTTTCTTTCTTTGGAAAAGACAAACTCTTTACTGGGCCTGAGGATGAAGCACATATTTTAAGCTCCGAAACTGGTCGGCTCTTTTAACAACTTTAATAAACATTAACCTTTTTTTAAAACACTGAAAAAGAAGATACTTGGAGAAAATATCGGAAAATAAATTTGGATGTATGCAGACATTCATCATTTTTATGAGATTAGATAATAATACCGATAAACATAAACGTAGTCGAATTATTTGTTAAATATTATTAATTTTCTTTAAATTACGAGATATTTAAATTTTTTGCTAGAACCAATACTAGCAAACAATAATGTACCTAAGTGATAAACACATTATTTTATGTATTAAAGACCTTTTTAAATAATAAATTTATATTTGGTGCATCCAACAGACTAAAGAAGATATATTTTGATAGAAGAAGAGTATCATCCAAACGTTCAAACTACAAAAGACATTCACAAGGTGCAATGTATTCTACTTTCTGTAAAATATTACAAATAAATTTTACTTGATTAATTATTACTATGATTTTACACGATTTTCTGAGATTATTATACACGATTTTCTGAGATTCACAATTTATATTCACTTTATAGTGTTACAATTTATTTCAGTGCAATTTATTCTACAGTGTGATTCATTTAGATAGGAAACACTTCTATAAAATTTCAAGTTAATAACTGATTCTAACCATTTTTTTTCATATCATGTAATAAAAGGTCTATTTCGAAACATAATTTAATGTTTATTCAAATTCCCTGGAGATAATTTTTTTAGTAGAAAATAAAGAATTTTTGTTATAGGCCATTCCACGAACATACGCCTGTTTTGGATTACTTGGACAACGAATATTTTACTGTGCAACATAAGAAGTACGAAAGTAAATGGCGCTAATAATTATTTCAATACACAGCAATGTAATTTGCAATTTACTTTCGTTCTTCTTATTTTGCACAGTAAAATATTCGTTGTCGAACTAATCCAAAACAGGAGTATGTTCGTGGAATAGGGTATATCGATTTTTTAGTAAAAAGAATTCTAACTGAATGTATTAGCTTTCATCGAGCTACTGTCACTATACACAGCTTACACATATTTTCAACTAGATAATTTTACTATTTTCAGTAGTAATTGCACAAGAGCTCTAAAGTGTCTAAGTGACACTTTGATAGTTTTAATTTCACGAGGCGAAGGCGAGTGAAATTATGTCAAAAGTGTCACGAGTGCAAAAATTCTATATTAATTTTAGAGATGAAGTGCAATTTGTTGCGATTATTTCATGAATAAAACTGTTCAAAACCAAAATTGTATTGTAATTTATTTATGTAAGTACAAATTAGTACAATTAAACACACAGTTGTTATAAATATTTTACGGTTGAAAGTCATCACTTTTATAATTTTTAAAACATTAATTGTCATTAATGTCACTGAGTGTATTTTTTCGTAGCAACAAAGGGCATCTGACGTAATATACTTGACGACGGGAAATTATCAAAAATTATCGATTTAATTTAGATTTCTGTAGCTTTCTATTGGTCAGAATCTCCTATGAATGAAATAATCAACAAAATTTCGTATTAGCTATGGACTCATCCATATTTCCATTATTAGCTGATATATTCCTGAAAGACTTCGAATACAACACAGTACATGAACATGACAAACAACTCACAGTATGGTGGCGATGTGTAGATGATGTGTTCTCCATTTGGCCCCACGGACCAGGGGCATTGAATAAAATTTCTCATAGATATCAACAATAAAAAAATCCATCAATTTCACCATGGAGCAGGCAAACAATAATTCACATCTTTTTCTGGACGTGATAATCACAAAAGGAGACACAGGATATGCAATCAAAGTCTACAGGAAACCAACCTACACTGACATATTATATTTAATTTGCCACTCCAACCACAACGTAAATATCAAAAAAGGAACATATGCAGGGTGTCCCAGACTAAATTATCCAGACTATATCTCTTAACCGAATAGAGATTTTCGAATACGACAAAACTGGTCTATTCCGTTTGCAATACACTTTAATATGGCGTAGCAAATATCATCCCCTAAATATTCATCACTTAGTTACAACCCCTAACTTTAATTTTTTTAATAGCACCCTGTAATTTTTTTATAGTTTTGGATGTGGTCTTCTATCGTCCATTCAACAGGTTTTTAAAAATAAAATCGGTTTGTAAATAATCAATTAAATATCAGTTTATTTTTTATTTCTGTTATGTCCCAGACTAATTTATCAAGGCTATAAACGAATAAAGATTTTCGAATGGGACAAAAACTGATATATACCATTTGTAATACACTTTAATATGGCGTAGAAAAAATCATCCGCTAAATATTCATCCCTTAGTTACAACCCCTAACTTTAATTTTTAATAAATATACCATAATTAACAGAAATTAAAAATAATCTAAATAGTTTCTTAATTATTTATAAACCGATTTTATTTTTAAAAAATCTGTTGAATAGACGATAGAGGACAACATCCGAAAGTCTAAAAAAATATACAGTGTACTATTAAAAAATTAAAGTTAGGACTTGTAACTAAGGGATGAATATTTAGGGGATGATTTTTTCTACGCCATATTAAAGTGTATTACAAATGGAATATATCAGTTTTTGTCCCATTCGAAAATTCCGAATAACCCTCCTTAATACAGTTTACAGAATATTTTCGAGTATCTTATATGGTCGCCTAAGTGCACATTCAGAGAAGCTTCTTGGAGAATATCAAAGTGGTTTTAGGCCTGGTCGATCGACAACAGACCAGATCTTTGTGCTAAGGCAAATACTGGAAAAAACCAATGAATTCAATATCGACACATACCATCTTTTCGTACATTTTAAATCGGCCTATGATAGAGTCCTAAGAAATAAATTGTATGAAGCCATGGATGAATTACACATCCCTGATAAACTGATAAGATTGGTTAAGGCTACAATGCGTAAAGTCGTTTGCAAAGTCGAAATACAAGGAGAACAATCACAGGCGTTTGAAACGAATGTTGGGCTGCGACAGGGAGATGCGCTGGCGTGTCTCCTCTTCAACATAGCTCTGCAAAAGGCGGTCAGAGATACTCGAATAGACAACAGAAGGAAATATTTTTAATAAATCATCCCAAATTTTGTCATATTCCGATGACGTGGACCTAGTTGCCAGCACAACACACAAACTAGAAGAAATGTATACCACCTTCTCAAACGCCTCGAAAAGTATGGGCCTGAAAGTAAACGAGGAGAAAACTAAGATGATGGCATCAACACCCAACAATAGAGCCAGAAACATCGGTCACCAATTCTCCTTTGATAACATTACCTTTGAAGTGGTGGACAAATTCACATACTTAGGCTCCCTGATCACCAAGGAGAACGTCACGACGGAAGAAATCAAGCGAAGGATAATCCTAGCGAACAAATGATATTTTGGACTGAGTAGACATATGAGAAGCAGAAACTTAAGCCAAAAAACAAAAATAACCATATAAAAAACCCTTATACAACCAGTGTTGACATATGGATCGGAGACATGGACCATCTCCAAGGCAGATGAAAACCTTCTGCTTGTATTTGAATGAAGGATCCTGAGAGGCATATTCGGTGGCATCTATAAAAATGGTATTTGGAGTAGGAGGTACAACTACGAGGTATACCACAGATATAAACATATATTTGGTGGTAACGACGTGGTATCTGTTATAAGAATAGGAAGACTAAGATGGGCAGGACATCTAGCAAAATCACAGCATAACAACCCTTCTAGAAGAATCCTTATGTCACAACCTGTGGGAAGTATAAATAGGGGTAGGTCAAAACTTAGATGGAAGTTTGGTGTAGATGAGGCTGGGAGAAAAATAGGCGAAGCAAACTGGCAACGGTTGGTAATGGATAGGACTGACTGGCGTAATAGACTTGAGAAGGTCGAGGCTCTTTCATAGGGCTGTAGCACCATTGATGATGATAATGATGATATTAAAGTGTATTACAAATGGAATATATCAGTTTTCGTCCCATTCGAAAATCTCTATCCGTTTAAGAGATATGGCCTGGATAAATAATTAGTCTGGGACATATAACAAAAATAAAAAATAAACTGATAATTTCTTGATTATTTACTAACCGATTTTATTTTTAAAAATCTGTTGAATAGACGATATTAAAAAAAATAAAGTTAGGGGTTGTAACTAAGGGATGAATATTTAGGGGATGATTTTTTTCTATTAGGCTATTGATTATGTACTATAGAAAGGAACTACAACGTTAACGGGGTTTTATTATTTCATATGGTCAATGAATCTCTATATATGAAAAAACCGCGGAGTGCTACCATCTAAAGGGGTGCGTTTTTGAGAAATGTGTGAATTAGTCCCTGGGCACAGGTTACATTAGGGTGAGTTCTATGAATTTTGGTACAAACACGTCTACATAAAAATTGTTCCTGGCTAAATTTCCTATCTAAATATAACTTTTTAAAGTCAAGGATACTTTTTTTTACAAAAATATATTGAAAAGAAAAAGCACAAAGAAACCCAAAAGAAAGAAATTTTGTTTTTTGTCCCATAACTTTTGTCCACGGAGATATAGGTATAGACATTGCTTCACAGAAAAAAAACTTGCATACTTTCTCTTTAAAATGATGTTTGGTAGAGGTCATTAGGATTTACAGTTTTCGAAATATGGTTTTTAAAAGTTTGCCACTCACAGCAATTTTGGGCAATGTTCCTTGTTATTTCGCAAATATTGTTCTATAACTTTTTTCTACGCAACTTTAGGCATAAATATGCAATGCTACATGTAAGAGGAATAGAAATCAATTACCTTTAAAATGTTCTCCTGTATAATGTTGTAGGACTTCTTTTAAAGAGGTTATCTTTTTCAAGATTTTATACTTTTAACGAGTTTTTATATTTTTTACGATTATTTTTTAAATTTCCAATTATAATTCTTTTTTCCACATTTAGGTACCTATATAATATATTATAATAAAAAAGAAAGCTTATTCTGTTTACTTTAAAATGGTGTATTATAAAAATTCTAGGATTATTTTTGAATAAGATATGGTTTTTCAAAATGTAATAAGTACTTGCATCGATTTTTGATTTTAGGATTATTTTTTAAATTTCTCATTACAACTTTTTTATGTGATTGTGTGTTATGATTGAATCTTATTTTTTATAGGTAATACTTAGGATCCACTTGACTCGGCCGGGCAAACTTCAAAATATGGATTAATTCCAATATTTACAGTCAAAGCTCCTGCACCACAAGCTTTGATTGAAAAAATAGCATGTGAATGTACCAAAGGATGTACAAAAAACTGCGGTTGTAGGAAGATAGGAATTAGTTCTTCAATATTCTGCAAAGGTTGCTTGTGCATGGGTACTAATTGTGGGAACTCTAAGATAACTGAGGTGTCAGAGGAAGATATTGAAGCTAATGCTAACGAAGAGATGGACTTTGGTTTTGAAAATTTTTTAAATGTCAACGTTTAAATAATTCTAACAAAAGTGATGTTTTCTAAGACTATTGTTTATGTAATTTTTGTAAAAGAAACAATTTAAGTAATACAGGTAAAAAAATATCAAAGAATCACTCGGTTTCCATTATTTAAATATAGATGATACACCATTTTAAAGAACAGAAAATAAGCTCTCTTTATTGAGCAATATATTTATAGTATATTCATGTACAAGAAAAAAAAAGTTATAATGAGAAATTTAATAAATAATCCTAAAATCAAAAGTCGTTGCAAGTACTTGTTAAATTTTGGAAAATAATATCTTATTCAAAAATAATCCTAGATTTTTTTGTAATACACCATTTTAAAGTAAACAAAATAAGCTTTTTTTATTATATAATGTAATATATACCTAAATGTAGAAGAAAAAAAGTTATAATGAGAAATTTCAAAAATAATCGTAAAAAATGTAAAAAATAATATTTTTTTATATTAGGTATTATATAATATATAATATAATAGTATATTACATAATACTATATATAATATAATATTATATAATATATAATATATTATATAATAATATTATTTTATTTTTATATTATATTATAAAAAATCGTTAAAAGTATAAAACCTTGAAAAACCATAATCTCTTTCGAAAAGAAAAAGTCATACAATGTTACACAGTAGCCCATTTTAAAGGCAATCGATTTCTGTTCCTATTACGTGTACCATTGCATATACCTAAAGTTACGTAGAAAAAAGTTACAGAACAATATTTGCGAAATAACAAGGAAAATTGCCCAAAATTGCTGTGAGTGGCGAAATTTAAACAATCATATTTCGAAAACTATAAATCCTAATTACCTTTACTAAACAACATTTTAAAGAAGAAATATGTAGGTTTTTTTTTTCTGTAAAGCAATGTCTATACCTATATCCTCGCGGACAAAAGTTATGGGACAAAAAACAAAATTTCTTTCTTTTGGGTTTCTTTGTGCCTTTTCTTTTGAATATATTTTTGTAAAAAAAAGTATCATTGACTTTAAAAAGTGATATGTAGATAGGAAATTTAACCAGGAACAATTTTTATGTAGGTATGTTGGTACCAAAAGTGCATAGAACTCACCCTAATGTAACCTGTGCCCAGGGACTAATTCACCCATTTCTCAAAAACGCACCCCTTTAAATGGTAGCACTCCGCGGTTTTTTCATATATAGATGTCCATTGACCATATTAAATAATAAAACCCCGTTAGCGTTGTAGTTCCTTTTAGCTATCTTATTTTGAATATAATCAATAGCCTAATGACAAATATAAAATTGTATTACAAATAGAATAAAATCACGTTTTGTTCCAATCGAAAATCTTTATTCGTTTAAGAAATATAGCCTGGATAAATTAGTCTGGGACACCCTGGAGAGCCTGAAGCACCTGCTCCAATGAAAGTGCATTTCAGAAAGAAAAAATCCTACAAGCAAAGGTTTTGATCAACCATTATCTGTTGTTATATAAACAAGAAATTTCATACGTCATACGTCATCATAAAACACCACAAGCATAGAAAAGAAAACAATTAAAACATCACAACAATAAAACAAACAAACACTCTGAGATTTATCCTGTACAAAACCAAACTCAACAACATCCAAGAAATATCCAAATACTGCATCTGTAAAATACCCTGTGAATGTAACAATTTCTGCAGAAAACTGGCAAGGCCACTAAGTGTCAGAGTAAACGGACATGAAACATGGAGACGTCATCAATAACAGAGACGTCGAGAAATCCCAGATATTGTTTTCACGATTCATTTTCAAACAAATTAAGTCAAAACATAAAGTGAAACGTACGCCGATGTGTGTAGTATAATATAGTATACACAGTATACAGTATATTGAAAATGAATCGTGACGCATGGGAAAAGTTACATCGGACGAACAATATGTAAAAATGCTTGAGACAAAGAGCACAATGAAGACAAATTTTAGCAAATACATCAGCAAAAGACATGCATAATATTGCATAACCTAATAAGTCTAAGTTATACAATCTTCCTAGAATTTTTCGAATAATTTTTTGAGAACGATTTCCGGACTGGAAATCGAAACCTCAATTTAGTGACTGTGTTTTGATACAGGGTGTTCTTTGGTGGCTCATACCTTAGTAAGTTTTCAAAGTTTCAAATGTTCTAACATTGTTATTAATACATATATTTTAATGAAAATGTCAAAGCAAGTCTAAATCTACTGACGTAAAAATTTTCTTATTAGAAAATCCGAGATAAAAATTCTGTATTTTCGACTAACGACTAAACGACTAAAGGAGTATCGTAGTATATGCTCTGGAAATTCGAATAAATAATATTTTAAATTATATCCCGAAGTACTACTTTTATTACATGATATTAAAAAAATTGGCTAAAATTGGTTACAAGTTCTTGCACATATCAAAATTCCAGAATTAGAAATTTAAACTAAAATTGTCCACAAAAACTTGACCACTGTAATTAGCTGTCAAAGACTGACTGTCAAATTGTAGTAAATTACATGGAAATTGGAAGTTATATTAATAAATAATATTATAATAAATAAGGGATGCGGTTCCTGTATCTTATATTCCCTTGCAATTATACAGGGTGTAACCAAAATAGTTCGATTGAACCTAACTTACCTTAGTACAAATGTACACATAAAAAAAGTTACAGCCCTTTGAAGTTGCAAAATGGAAATCGATTTTTTCCAATATATCGAAAACTATTAGACATGTTTTATTGAAAATGAACATGTAGCATTCTTGTGGCAGGATAATCTTAAAGTAAAATATAGTGAAATTTGTGCACCCATAAATAGAACTTAAACCCCCCGAAACTTTTGTGTACGGTTCAATTAAATTATTAGTGTGGTACCATTAGTTAAACACAATATTTTTAAAACTTATTGCTTCTTAGTACTTTTTCGAAAAGCTAGTTTTATCGAGATATTTTGAATATTTGCCAAATCCACCACATGTTTGTATATGGCTAAGTACGATTAAATGTAGAGACCTGGTAATAATTAATAAGAAAAATTTATAATTTACATTTTTATGTTTATTTTGAACCTTATTAAAAAAGAAGCCGCGAGTCGATAAAAGGTAACTTATAGAAAAAATAATGAGAGGCAAAAAAGTTTCAAAAACACTGTATTTAAATAATGGTACGTCAGTAATAGCTTAATTGGAACGTACACAAACATTTGGGGGGTTTGAAGAAACAGAACCTCCAACAAAAATTTTATGTAAATATGTTAAAAAAGAATCTTGATAAAAACGGGCTTATCGAAAAAATTCTAAGAGGCAAAAAGGTTTTAAAAACGTTGTGTTTAACTAATGGTACCACACAAATAATGTTAATTGGATCGCACACAAAAGTTTGGAAGGGGGTAAGGGAACAAAACCCCCATAAAATTTTTATGGGGTGCACAAATTTCACTATAATTTTATTTTAAGATGATCCTGCCATAAGAATGTCACATGTTTATTTTTAATAAAAAATCACTAATAATTTTCGATATATTGGAAAAAATCGATTTTGTAACTTCAAAGGGCTGTAACTTGTTTTATTGCACATTTGTACTAAGGTAAGTTAAGTTCAATCGAACTATTTTTGGTCCCAGAATATGTTATTTAATTTATGATTTGCATTTTTGTTAGAGCCTGTATTTTATATACTTATAAATTGTATTGTTTATAATTTTTAATCTTAACTATTAAGAGGTGACCCTGCCTCATTTCTACGAAAATAAATTACTAGATTATTGCAAAAAGTAGACAATAGAAAAGAAGAAAACATCTTCTATATTCTGTTGGAATACACATTTAGGTGCTGTTACGAAATTTTGTTAGGTGTTATCTGGTACCACAGTTTTTAGTTGCAGAAAATTTCCTTTGGTTACGTGTCGGTAGAGAAATGATCAGTCAAACATATCAATCGACATCATAGAAAATTCTTTGGTCCTGATGTCCAACATAATAATCAAAAAAGCAACAACATCGAGAGCATTTGTAGAGTTCTTGATTGGTGCTGAAACGTGTTGAGAAGATTGCGCAATGTGTTGAGATGAAGTTGTTAGGATATAAAATGAAAAAGTGCAGATTGGGATTTAATTTGGATAACTATTTTTCAATTACACGACGCTATTAACTCGTACGATTCACTAAATTCGAGTAACTACCGACTTTTAGTACTCTCATTGTGTAAATTGGTGTTATACTCGTATATTCCAGTAGAGTACTCGTTGGGAGTATTCATGCCAGTCGAGTAAATAGAAAGCACTCCTTTTAACTGGAACGAGTTCCCCACCAATACTTCCCCCACGCAATACTCGGCTGTATGGCGCACTAGCACCATAGAGACCGGTTACATGCTTCTAGTACCTGGTACCAGTGATTAGTTGATGTGCTAAAAAGTCCCCGAAGGCGCGTCTATACATTAAAAAACTGCAGAATCCACTATAGTTGTGAAACACTCGCCTCTAGAACTCGCCCCAGTAACTCGAACGAGTTACTAGCGTCGTGTAACTCAGCCTTAATGCTATAATATGATGGGATCCTTTCTATTAAGGCTCAGTTACACGACGCTAGTAACTCGTATGAGTTACTGGTGCGAGTACTCAAGGCGAGTGTTTCACAGGGATAGTGGCGTCTACACGATAAAATCGTTTTTTAATGTATAGACGGGTCTTTTGAAACTTTTTATCACCTAAAATAATCACTGGTACCAGCTACTATACTAAAAGCCACAGTTAGCATACAATGCTGGTAGCATAGGCCAATGTATTTCTCACCGGAGAACGGCCGAGCCCGTTGCCGGTTTGCCCCGAGCGGTGCATTAGAACCCGATTTAAGAATCATAGCACTGGAATATACAAGCACACAACAATTGCCTACGGTTGTATATAATAGTCCTTGGGCCCACATATAAAATTATTATTTATGACCACACCGTCGAGACTTTTTTTACTTGTTCTTTGGGTGGAGTTAGACAAATTTGGAGCTTGGCGCATTATGGTAGTGGGCGTTTGTCTGTCAAGCTGTCACGAAGTTGTCAGTTTTATGCAAGAAAAAAATTTATAACCACGCTGGTCATTTTATTTTAATCAATGGTTCTTATCATATAAACCGCGAAAATAATTTTGTCGGACAAAAATATTGGGCCATATGACGCGTCGGACACGCAGGATATGTCAAATTTATGAAATTAATAAATTTTTCTAATTTTGTTGAATGCGTTGTGGTAACCTTCTCGGACAACTTTCACTGGCCTTATGTGCAGTCGGATGCGCCGAAGATTTCAATTTCCTGGATTTTTTTTATTTACAACCATTTTCCGACAAAAATAGGAGATTATAAGTAATTATGTTATAAATCAAAAGATCTAAGTGACTGACAAAAACATTGGGGCAAATCGACAGTCAGACAAAAAATTTAATTGTTATTAGTAAACTATAGTTTTAAACCGGAATGGGACGTTTCGATGCCGCCGGTTCATCGCCGGCCGTTTCAATGCCGCCGGTTCATCGCCAGTCCATTTCATCGCCATCATATCTCGCATTTCCTAGAATTCCCAATTAATACTAAAAATAACTAATAATTGTAACTGTCGAAAATTCGGAAATATATCAGATAGCGATTGACTGGCGATGAATCGGCTGGCATCGGCATCGAAACGGCGGCGATGAAACGTCCTAGACCCGTTTTAAACTATGCTGGATTCGTGCATCCCTAATCTTCACAACCATTTTTCCGACAAAAGTAGTAGGTTACAAGTAATTATATTCTAAAACAAAAAATGTAATTGTCAGACGAAAATGTTGGGACAGACGAACAGAAAGCTTAATTCTTTTAGGTTATCGACGTCCTTAAGAGGAGGCATTGTCAAAAAAAATTTTAAAACAGTTTTTCTCGGTTACCTTTTAATCGATTTGGCTGAAAATTGGTACACACACTAAGTACAACATTTAAAATGGCGGGACGTAGAATTGCACTCAAAATTTTCCAAAAACTTTGCAAGAGGGAAAATTTTGGAAAAATTTTGATCTGAAAATTTGTGTACATACTCCTTGGACAATGACAATAATCGTTCTGTAGTTTTTTCTCTCGAATTTAAAAAAAAAATCCGACAAAGGGGAAAATTTCGGAAATTTTTTTGAAAATTTTCGACCCATTATTGCTCTCCGACAAGTGATCAAATATGCATTACATATGTAAAAAAACAGTACAAAATAAAAATGTCATCTGTGGTAGTAAGTAAAAAATTCCAGGAAATTGACATCTTCGACGCATTTGACTGCGCATATTCCCCGTCAAAATGGTCCGACAAGGTTACCACATTATTGTAAAAAAGTTTTATGGTAGATTCTGGTAAAATTATCCATGTGGTAATAAATATATTATTTTCATAAATTTGACATACGAATTTAGCGTGCCCGACGCGTCATATGGCCCAATAATTTTGTCCGACAAAATTGTTTTCGCTGTTTATATGATAAAAACCATTAATTAAAATAAAATGACCAATGTTGTTATAAATTTTTTTCTTGCATAAAATTGACAACTTCGTGACAGCTTGACAGACAAACGCCTCACTACCATAATGCGCCAAGCTCCAAATTTTTCCGACTCCACCCAAATAACAAGTACAATAAGTTTCGACGGTGTGGTCATAAATAATAATTTTATATGTGGGCCCAAGGACTATAACCGTGCCGACATGTAACCGGTCTCTACGGTGCTAGTGCGTCATACAGTCAAGTATTGCGTGGACAAATTATGGGTGGGAGAACTCATTCCAGTAAATAGGATTGCTGTCTATTTACTTGGCCGGTATGAACACTCTCAGCGAGCACTATACTGGAATATAAAATACGAATTTACACAATGAGAGTACTAAAAGTCAGTACTCAGTTTTAGTGACTTGTACGAGTTACTATCGTCGTGTAGCTAAGCCTTTAACCTGATGACAATAACTTGGGGTGCCTATTTACGATGATAACTTTAGAGGAAATATTTATACTTACAGAAATTTATACATGTAATTTGTGAGCCGTTTTACTTCGCTTATTTTGATATGGCATCGCGTTAATACAACAAACATTTTGAGATTAATATAGTCAATTTGAACATGTTGCACGGATACATTTGTTTGTATAGCTGTTGAAAAAGGGAAATTGGAGAGTATACAGTTGAAATAGGCAAAAAAGGAGATAATTAATGAGTCAAAAATAGTTTAATATCAAAGGTATTAAAAGATTTTACTTACAATAAGCAAAATTTAAGACAATTGTGCAAGAAACATACTCCAATATAACATAAAATTATTATTAACAGTCATTGGATCAAGAAACAAGCTTACAAGATCATGAAAATAGAAAAGAACAAAACTAGCAGCAAGTACATAATTTCCCTCCATTTATAACCATTTTACTAAAACCGGAACAAATTGTTGTTCGGTAGAACAACAATTTATTCCCAAAAATAGTACAACTCATTTTAATTTCCCTTGATTTCTCAAGTCTAATTTCGAAATAACCAACAACTTTTCATATCTGTACAGTTTGCGCAATCTTCGTAAATGAATGAGTGAAATCAGGAACTCTAGAGCCACACATTGAGAGCATCACGACATCAAAATAGGTTGTGGGGACTGGAATTGTGTAGTCTAACGTTACCGGACGCGTCCTCGGAGCAAAGAATTTTCTGGAAGGTACAGGCGTCGAAGAATAGAGGCATAAATCCGAATAAGAGAATGGCAAACGGATAGAGTACACATCGTAATATGTTCAAGATACTTGTAATATTTGTATGTCAATAAATTAGTAAAATAAATTGCGGAATATAAACATTTTTGAGCATACGAAAATGGGTCAAACAACCGAAATTTGGTAAATTTTAATTTTTTAAACAGTAATACATAAGAATTTTTTTCAAAGCTACTTTTACCTATTAGTGGATATCATTTCTGAATACAAATATTTTAATAGAAACAAACTGAACCAATAAAGAAACAATTCTGTTGTATTTTAAAATAACTGACATGATGGAAAGATTGGTTTAGCTATTGTTTTGAAATATTAGTTGAATCCATAAACTGCGCGTATAAGTTTTTTTTTTAAATTTTAATCTAATGATATTTTCTGCTGATGTCAGATGTTTTGCGTGCTGTAGAAGTTTATTTAATTTATATGTGAGATATAATACAGGGATTTTTCAATAAATAGACGTACTCTTGGCAGATTATCGGAGAATAGCCCATTTTTGGGAAAAGTTATTTACCAGAAATTTTATTGCTGGAATCGAATCTTATAATTATAATATAGGTATGCAAAGTCCGCAGGTAGTGTGCTACTTTTTTTATAAACAAAATGGCGCCCGAAAATCGTATTTTTTTAAATTTTTGCTCTATAACTCCAAAGATTTTAACTTTACATCAGAAATACTTAAATAAAAATACACCGAAATTAAATTCTGCATAGAGACGTACTTTTCCCGATTTACTTCGACGAAAACTTTCCCCGGAAAATGCGGGTTTTTCCAACAAAATCTTTAATTTTCAACTAAAATTTTAGATGAGTAATTGTTTATCAATAATTAAACAACCAGGTTACATAAAAGCTCTTTTTGTATAGATTATAATTAGAGGAGCCGATGGAAATCGAATAAACAGTTTAGCAACAATTGAATTGTTAATTCAAAATTTACGGTAGCTATAACAACCACAATAATTATGACACATAAGAATAACTAAGATTTTTGTATAAAAAGATACTGTACCTATCTAATGTACTTTGCAGAATTCAAATTGAACTATTTTATCGGCCTCAGGAATATTTTAAAATTATAAAAATTTTTTGGCTTAAAATCAAATAGTATATCTCGGGAAATATTAAATTAAATTAAATCATGAAAACGGCATTGTAAAAAAAGCGGCAGGACGCTTATTTTAAAAGAAAAAACGTTTATTTGTGATAAGTGGTTCCTGAGATACAACCAGTCAAATTTGACCGGAATTTACAGCAAAAATATAAACAATGGGATCATAATTTGTAAACCATCACCTTTTAATTTCGGACTTCCTTCTTCACATCAATTTTCATATATTTAAAATACTCATAACATATATTACTATAACAAAAACTATCGATATTATGAGTGAAAATTGCAAAAAATAGCAAAATTCCAATCAAAAATTAGGTTGGAGAAAATGTAATTTCAAAGTTCAAAATCGGTATAAGTTAAAAAAATGCATTTTCTCGGCTTATCATGAATCAATTTTCTTTATTCTTTTTTTGTTCCCAAGTAACTCGAGTAGAGCCATTTAACTAACGCACTGTTAAATGTCAAAGTTCCTTTTGTTTCGTTATAATATATTAATTTATTTATTATAACAAAAATTTTTAATTTGTTTAAATAAAGATTGTTTAAATAATTATACAGATTTTAAATGAGAATATTTGTGTTTTTACCGTTAAAAGGTACACTTGTAGTAAGTTTATCTAAAAAAGTTTACAACTGGAAAAAATATGTAGTTTTCTTTTTTTATAAATAAATTAATCTATTATAACAAAACAAAAGCAAGTTTGTCATTTAAAAATGCGTTAGTTAGATGGCTTTACTCGAGTTACTTCGGAACAATAATTAAGAAAATTAATAAAATTGCTCCATGGGAAGCCGAGAAAATACATTTTTTTAACGTATACCGATTTTGAGCTTTGAGATTACATTTTCTCCAACCTAATTTTTGATTGGAATTTTGCTATTTTTGGCAATTTTCACTCGTAATATCAATAGTTTTTATTATAATAATATATGTTATGAGTATGTATTTTGAAGATATGAAAATTGGCGTGAAGAAAGAGGACCGAAATAAAAAGGTGATGGTTTGATAATTATGATCCTATTGTTTATATCTTTGCCGTAAATGCCGGTCAACTTTGACCGGTTGTATCTCAGGAACTGTTCATCACAATTAAACGTTTTTTCTTTTAAAGAAGAATCATGCCGCTTTTTTTCCAATACCATTTCTATGATTTAATTTATAATATTATTTTCCGAGATATTCTATTTATTTATAAGCCAAACAATTGTTTATAAATTTAAAATATTCCTGAGGCCGCTAAAATAGTCCAATTTTAATTCTGTAAAGTACATTAGATAGGTACAGTGTTTTTTTATACAAAAATCATAGCTATTTATATGTATCGTAATTATTGTGGTTATTATAGCGACCGTAAATTTTTAATTAACCATTCAATTATTGCTAAACTGTTCATTTAATTTCCATCGGCTTCTGGAATTTTAATCAATACGAAAAGAGCTTTTATTACCAAGTTATTTAATTATGGATAAACAATTACTTATCTAAAATTTTAGTTGAAAATTAAAGATTTTGTTGGAAAAACCCGAATTTTCCGGGAAAAATTTTCGTCGAAGTAAATCGGGAAAGGTACGTATCTATGCATAATGTATTTTGGTGAACTTTTATTTAAGTATTGTGGGTATAAAGTTAAAATCTTTGGAGTTATAGAGCAAAAATTGAAATAAAAACACGATTTTCGGGCACCATTTTGTTTATAAAAAAAGTAGCACACTATCTGCGGATTTTGCATACCTATATTATAATTATAAGATTCGTTTCCAGCAATAAAATTGCTGGTAAATAACTTGTCCTTGTATTTTGCTAATTAGCCTAGAGTAATATACTTTCCTTTAAGTTTAACCGTATATTATGTAAATATAAAAAAGGAATGAGTCTTCAGTAAGGTTAGCACCCTACTGATCGACTATAAATATTTGGCTCATAGAGACAGGGTTGAGGGAGACAGGCTGGGACAAAATGACCCAGCTAGAAAAAGGCTCCTTGATAGATCCAGTGGTCAGAGAAAAAGAGGAAGATCCAGAATGAGGTTCTTTGACCAAATCAATGAAAACACGTGAAATGGTAATCCATGCTAGTATCAGGAAAGCGATCGATAGGGATGACCGGGACAAATTATTTAGGGGACTAGGATCCACACAGGGTGGTAACGCCAGAATGATGATGATGATAAGATAGGGTTACGCCTCGGAACAGAACGGATTAGCCTGGAAAACCTAGGAATTTTGTGCAGTAAGATGAATCGTCATGCAACTTTTTGCATTCGATTCAAGAGAGTGTCAGGCAATTTTGTGAACTAAATTGATCCTGTCAAAAATTTTTGTTCGTAAGAAAATGCATTTTCAAAGTGCATCTCGAAGATGGAAAATGAAAAATTTAGAACTATCGAAATATTGACGAAAATAAGTTCAATTTTTATACTTGGGAGGTTTGGAGGTTATTGAGCACTAATTTCATGACAGCGATGGTCTCCGAGGTTAATGGTGCCCAGGGTGGAACTCGTTGTCTGGGACGATCGAATAATTCGCGGGACGATCGAACAATTCGCGAAATGAAGATTGGATCAAAAACTGAAAAATAATTTTTCAATATTCTCCAAAAATCTATCGAAACACTAAACACGATCCCCCCCCACTCCACCCCTTGTAGGTGGGGTGGGGGTAACTTTAAAATCTTAAATAGAAACCCCTTTATTATTATAGAATTGGATTGTATACGTAAAGATAAGCAACCTTTATTCGAGACATTTTTCAGAATTCCGGAGAGATGCAGCTATAATCGGAAAAAACGATTTATCGTGATACCTTAGGTAAATTAAAGAAACGATCTAATATATCAAAAAATACACTTCCAAATAAAAAACCAAAAAATGTGTGTTTAATATTTCTCAAAGACCTCTCGAATAACATCAAACACGACTCTCCACACCACCCCCTGGAGGTGGGGTGGGGGGTAACTTTTAAATCTTAAATAAGAGCCTCCATTTTTTATTACAGATTTGGATTCACTACGTGAAAATACCTAATTTTTATTCGAGACATTTTTTCGAATTATAGATAGATGGCGCTATAATCGGAAAATGTTTCAAATAAATGTTACTTATTTTTCATGAGGAATCCAAATCTGCAATAAAACATGGGGATTCCTATTTGATTTTAAAGTTACCCCCCACCCCACCTTCATGGGTGGAGTAGTGGGTCGTGTTTGATGTTATTCGAGAGGTTCTTGAAAAATAGACACGTATTTTTTGGTTTTTTATTTGGAAGTGTATTTCTCGAGATATTAGACCATCTCTATAATTTACCTATGGTATCAAATTAATAATTTTTTCTGATTATAGCGTCATATATCCATGTTCCACAAAATGTCTCGAATAAAAGTTGCTTATTTTTACGTAAGCAATCCAAATCTGCAATAACAAATGGGGGTTTATATTTAAGTTTTAAAGTTACCCCCTCCTTACCTCCAGGGGGTGGAGTCGGGGGGGGGTCGTGTGTAGTGTCATTAGGTAGAGTTTTGAAAAATATTGAACACTTATTATTCGGTTTTCCGATCCAATCTTCATTTCGCGAATTATTCGATCGTGATAGACGATGAGTTCCACCCTGGGCACCAGGTACCTTGGAGACCACCACCGTCATGAAATTCGTGATCAGTGACCTCTAAAACCCCCTAATATAAAAATTTAACTCATTTCCGTCAATATTTCCTGAGTTCTAAATTTTTAATTTTCTTGAAACTGAATTTTCTCATGCACAAAAATTTTTGCCGCAGATCAATTTAGTTCACAAAACTGCCTGACACTCTCTCGAATCGAGTGCAAAAGTTCCGTGACGATTCATCTTACTGCACAAAATTCCTAGGTTTAATGCTTCGTTTACCTCGCCTATTAAGGATGACATCCAATTCGAAAAAAGGCCAAACGAAAAATATTTTCGAATCGATAGGTGAAACGTAAAATCACTAGCCATAAGAGAAAAAGAAATAATAAATGACCTTAAAGATAAGAATAAGATAGATACGATATAGTAGATATCTGTGCACTTCAACAGAAAAAGAAAGAGGGAAAAGGTCAAGTTAGACAACTATCTACAATTCTATAGTAGTGTTGCGAAATAAACCAGGTCGCTCACGCAAAGAACGAACTTCAATTCAAAAAGAATGCTTTTAAGAACACCTCCAGAGCACTAAACCAAATTCCACAGAATGAGTATAATCTGTTCGTGAAGGGAGATTTTAACTCCCGAGTTGGTGTTGACATAGTACCAGGGATAAAACAACAGTATAACGAGGAAGTCATAAATAAAAATGAACATCTTCTGACGGACTCCTTCAGTACACATGAATTATGTTATAATAATTATTTTCTCTTTCACAAAGAACAACACAAGTATACTTTTGAAAATACCAGAAAAAAGATCCCATATAGACTACATTTTTTCGAATAGACAGCTACTCCTTGCCTATATTTTGGATATAAGGGCACTCCCATCGGCAGAGTTAGGAAGCGACCATAAGCTAATATTGTGCAAAATCTGAATGAAAATACCTAAATAAATATATCCCACAAATACAGATTGCCGAATACACCATAAAGGTAAAAGTTAAAAATCTGCAGTTCTGGGCGAAACAAATATAAACAAAAGCAAGTCTCACCCAAAGCGAAAAACTCCGTGGTTTTGTACAGAGAGTGCAAAAGAAAACTGAGAATTTAAAAAAACATAAAACCTGTCATGATACCAAATAAATTGTTAAAATATGGTGGAAGTGCAACGACTGATAATCTAACACTATTAATTACATTTTTATTTATTTATTTATCGTATGGCATAGATACAACAAGAACACATAATTTAAAAAAAAAAGTATATAAAAAAGTATATAGTTCCCAACAGAGTGGCCTCCCACATTGTAGCAAACTCAAGGGCACCTAGAGATCGTGACCACACCACCAAAGTAAAACAAGACCTAAAAATATTAAAGTCTGCATGCCCGCCTACATCTGAATACTCTGACGAGTTTACTCCAGAAGAAATTACCTCAGCAATATCAGAAATTAAATCTGGAAAGGCACCCGGCTCCGATAAAATACATCCAGAATTTTTACTCCATTGTGGCAAATATGCTAGGAAATGGCTGGCTGATTTCTACACAGATATATTAAAATCAGGAGAAATCCCCCATTTCCTTAAAAAGGCCTCCATTATAGCCATATTGAAACCAGGAAAAGCAAATGATCAACCCCAAAACTACCGACCGATTGCACTGCTGAGCTGTGTCTATAAACTGTTGGAACGCTTAATCCACAACAGAATTAGTAACACCATATTGGGGGTGATACCTATTGAGCAAGCAGGGTTCAGACCTAACCGCAGCTGCACAGATCAGATCCTATCCCTAACAACACATATCGAAGCAGGTTTTCAAAGAAAGCAAAAAACATCCGTTGCTTTCATTGACCTATCAGCTGCATACGACACCGTCTGGAGACAAGGACTAATCTGCAAACTGATCCGTGCCATCCCGTGCCAAAAGGTAACCAAACTCATTGATAGCATGCTCACCGACAGACCTTTTCACGTCACAATGGGCAACTTAAAAAGTGTCCAAATGAAGCTCAGCAATGGACTGCCACAGGGATCTGTTTTGGCACCCTTACTCTTTAATTTATACATCGCGGACCTACCTAGGACAACTTCGCAGAAATTTGGGTACGCTGACGATTGGGCCATTGCAGCAAGACATAATAACATGAATGTTACAGAGACAATACTGACGGATGACCTTGCTGTTATGGGTGAATATTTTCGCAAATGGAGGCTACGGCCCAATGCAACGAAAACTGAAGTGTGCTGTTTCCATCTTAATAATGCCCAAGCCAACAAAAAACTCTCCGTTCACTTTGAAAACAGACTACTCGCTCATAACTCAACACCAAAATATCTTGGAGTGACTCTTGACAGAACCTTAAGTTTTAAGGAACACCTACAAAGAACGGCAGAAAAACTGAAGACGCGAAATAATATAATCCAAAAGCTATGTGGCACCACATGGGGGTCCTCAGCCTCCGTACTCAGATCATCCGCTCTCGGACTCGTATACTCGGCGGCTGAATATGCTTCGCCGGTATGGCTCAATAGCAAACACACTAAGATCATTGACACCCAATTAAACCAGACAATGCGAATGATCTCAGGTACAATTCGACCAACACCGAACTATTGGATTCCCATTCTGAGTCACATTCCACCGCCTAAACTAAGAAGAAGTCATTCTCTTCTCAGAGAATATCGAAAAATCGAGGCTAACCATCAACTACCCATCCACCATGATAAGCTTGATATCGAAATGAAAAGACTGCGCTCCAGATATCCCCCATTGTTAAGGGCCACCTCCCTACATCAGGAACATTTCGACCTCACCAACGCTTGGAGAAGACAATGGGAGAGCGACTCACCACAGGAATCACACCAAATGGCCTGTATCGATCAGAAACCGCCAGGCTTTGAACTGCCCCGCAATACATGGACGGCGCTGAACAGAATAAGGACAGGGACCGGTAGATGTGCTGACAGCTTGCATAGATGGGGAAAGGCCCTTACTCCTGAGTGTGATTGTGGTGCGCAACGGCAGACCATCCGCCACATTATTGAGGAATGCCCCCGAAGGCGATACCCTGGAGTTTTCGATGAGTTCCTGAATGCGACCGAAAATGTATTAATTACAAGGATTATAGGACACAATAAAATACCAGGAGAAAGAAGGACACTCGAGTTATTCCTATTATTTAAACTGTACGACACAAAAAAAACAGAAAACTACAGAGGCTAATAACTACGCTGTTACAACTAAAATTTTGCAAGAATGAATAAATAAACTCATAAACTTAGCAAACGAGCGAGAAGGTGTCCGTACGAGAAGATTAGGTATTATACACATTAGGTATCATACGGATACACTACTGGTTATAATCAGCATACAGTAGACATGAATTCCTAGATTTTATCGAAGAAAGCATTTGACGGAGCAATACTTAAGATGCAATAAATCTTTCGTGTAATAGAGGGAAACCGCTGGAGATTATAAAATATAATTGAAAAGGTCTGTCAAAACAACAAGATAGAAGTCAAAAAGATGGACAACCCGCAGAACCTATAGGTACTACATGCAATAGAATACTAGCAGGATTCACTAAGCTGTATGCTCTTCAATCTAATCATAAATGAAGTCATAAATATCGATATCACAAAATGAAGATAACCTTAGATGTATAGATAGATAGTTCACAGATTTAACACAAAAGAATTGAACATCATGATTTCAACTCAAAACTAGAACAATAATAATCAGTAAAGAACCAATAAGCATTTAGCATTTAACCCGGCAGCAGCCGTGCTCACTTCTGTAACGTGAACAGTCGCGTGTTCGATTTTATCTCACAATACGAATTTAAATACGAATTTACAACAAATTTTTATTTTATAGTATTTTTATTTACTTGCTATGTTAGAAATATTATTTCTAACAATTATTAAAGCTAATTGGCTCTCCCCAAAGCCACAAATTCCACAAAAAGAAGAAGAAGAAAAAAACCTACGCATTACTACACCCTTCCTCGAGGCACTTACGAGTGGAAAGTTATGTTGCAAAAATTTTCATCAAGTTATCGCGAAAAAGGATAGAATGTCAGATTTTTTCTAACGGCGCGACTGCTCGCGGGTTAACAACCAACGGAAATAAAGTATCAATGTACAGCTTTGCAGACGTTCAAAAATGACTAAGATATTAAGTACAAAGAGAAAATAATATATTAACATGACACATTAGCATTGAGATGAAATTCAAGAATTTGTAAGAGAATTACATTGGAATGGCACAATCACATCAGTAGATTGGCGGGCACAAGAGTTAATAGCAATGGACAAATAAAGTTATGTTTTATCATTCATTTCATACAGGGTGATTCATTAAGAATGGCCAATCCCTGAATTGTAGATTTTAGACTTCAAAATATTAAGATTTAACCCAAATCACTTAAATAAAATTTGGCTCGTTACTGAGTTACAGGATGTTTTTTTTTTAAATGTAATAAATATTGTTACTTAGTACTTTAAAACTATTTCACATATCCTTGACATACTTCGGAGGAAGTCTAGGTACTATCTGCTTTACTAAATTATGCTAAATAAAAATTTCTGGCTACTACCAGATGCAAACTACAGGGAACAGTGAATGGTTGACCCTTCCCAAACTCTACGCTACTGACGGAATTGCTATTTTAGCGCAATTTTTAGATTCTTTAATACTTTCTATGTAAATAATATACCCTTCATTCGTAACGACAAAGTCATTAGTTTTCGAGATATTTGAAGTTGAAAATGAAACGGCACAACTATTTTGATTACTTAATGCATTGCGTCCCTTTATTTTTATCTTCAAATATCTCAAAAACTAATAACTGTATGGTTACGAATGAATAGTATATTATTCATATGGCAAGTATTGAAGAATCTAAAAATTATGCTAAAATAGCAATTTCGTCACTGGAGTAGAATTTGAGAAGGGTCAACCATTTACTTTACTTTGTCGTACGCCTCTGGTAGTAGCTAGAAATGTTTAACATAATTTAGTAAGGTGTACAATGCCTAAATTTTTAAATCAAACATCCTGTAACTCAGTAAGGAGCCACATTTTATTTAAGTGATTTTAAATCAATATTAACTATTTGTAACCAGTAGTCTAAAAGTATTCGACATAATATTCTTATCAGACTTGTCAGAAAGTGTAGGTACTGTACAACTTAGTAAATTGTGTTTAATAAACCTTTCTGGTTAGTACCAGAGGCGTACGACAGGAAAAAGTGAAGGATTGACCCTTCCCACATTCTACGTCACTGGCGGAAGTACTATTTTAGCACAATTTTTCGATTCTCCAATATATTCTATGTAAAAAATATACTGTTCATTCGTAACGATAAAATCATTAGTTTTCGAGACATTTGAAGCTTAAAATGAAGGGGCACAATCACAATACATTAATCAAAATAGCTTGTCCGTTTCATTTTCAACTTCAAATATCTCGAAAACTAATGACTTTATCGTTACGAATGAAGAGTTATATTATTTGCATAAAGAGTATTAGTGAATCTAAATATTGTGCTAAAATAGCAATTCGGCCAGTGGTGTAGAATTTGGGAAGGATCAACCATTTACTATTCCCTGTCGTACGCCTCTGGTAGTAGATACAAACGTTTGTTTATCATGTCAGTATAGTAGTACACACTACCTAGTAGAAAGTACCTAGTAGAAAGTACCTATACTTTCTGCCACGTACGTAATTTGAGTTAACTCTTAATATATTGAGGTCTAGAGTCTGCAACTGAGAGATTGGACATTCGAATGAATCACCCTGTATAGTGTATAGTGGAGAAGACCAACAGATATATACTCTAAATTCCTAAGTTATGAAAAACCTTTTGGTAACAAACGAAAACTAACATTTCCAGTATGTTGTCAGTTTTCTTATATATATTTTTTTACAGATTATTCAGTTTATTCAGAAGTTTATTCAGAAATATCAATTTTTCTGATACTGAGTAGTAAATGGTGTTTAAAAGAAAGTTAGGTATTGTAATTTTAAAAAAATTCTATAGTTTTATTCGGATTTATCCTCTGTGAAAACAAACTGAACATTTATTCTTCCAAGCCTGACCTAGGTGGTCATATGGTGTCGCGGTGTATAGCTACGGTAGTGAGCAACTAAATTTGAATTAGGTTTGTACATCATACGTCATGTCGCCGTAGCCCACGGTCGTCATGGTGACCACTGCCCACCAGAACGCGTCTGGGATAGACTTGAAGAAGGAATTCTCGGAACCGGCTTCTGCGAAGTAGACAGCACTAGAGAACAGCACGACACCTGTAAGGAGGAGGATAGGTCAGTAGTGCTGCTTAAAATCATAGAGTACCTCATATCTCCGTAGCCTACTGTCGTCATTGTGACTACCGCCCACCAAAACGCATCCGGTATGGATTTGAAGAATGATTGCTCGGTGCCAGCTTCCGCGAAGTAGACTATGCTGCTGAAGAGCACCACACCTAAAACAGAAGGAGACAAAACGGCCGCCAGAGGCCACGGAGAATAAACCATCAGTTTCAGTTTCATAAAATTCCAGACAAAAATATTTAAATGTTGAATATGTTGCCTATGCGAGTGCATTTCAGTTTTTGGGTAAAGTAAAATAACTGAAAAGACTTACAATTACTTTATTCCACCACAGACGACTGTTTTTGTTTACTATAACTTACTACGCATCATCAGGTCTCCTGTACACCCAAATTAAATGCTGAAGTTACAATAACGAGTGTAAAGGTCTTGCCTGGTACAAAATATAAAATAATTATGCCATTATAGTCCAGGGTAATAAGGTTTTTCCCATGACACTCGAGCAGCCAGGGTACTGAAGCGTTTTATCGATAGGTAATAGCTATAAGAGCAAATTGTAACTATTTCCTGCGTAGGACCTGGCGGCCATTTCTATTTATAAACAATTAAGTGTCAAAAAATGACATTTTTCCCTTTTTTTTCAAATCAATGGAAAACAGTAAAACTTACGGTTTTTTTAGTACAAATATCTTTGAGATTATGGAAAAAACTTTAAAATGACGTATTACAAAGTTTGATATTCTCATTTATTGTTAACATAGTTGCGAAAAAAGGTCGGAATTGCAAAAAAAATAATTTCGCAATATCTATTGTAAAAATTAGTATAAAGCTTTGAAATTTTTGTCATATAAGGGTTCTTTGGTGCTTAATATGTGATAAAAATTTCAAAGCGATTCATTCAATTGTTTAAATTTTATTCAAATTGTTTTTCCCAGAGAGCATTTTTTTGCAATAACATAAGTCAGAAAAACATGACGTTAGAACCATTCCACAGGTGTCAAATGAAAGAGCATGAGCTATATTTTCAACTTGGTTTAAAAAAAGCGAATAAAACATACATTTATTAGTAATAAATAATTATGCAAAAGTATCATAAATCTTTCCTTATAAACTTTTTATTTTGTTATATAAGAAATTATATATATTTATTACAATTTTTTATCAATTATGATATAAATAACATTACTTGGTAGTTGTGCACTTAAAACAGGGTAAAAAAGTTAATTTTTTTTGGAAAAAGTTATACAAAAAGTTTATAAGGAAAGATTTACGATACTTTTGCATAATTATTTATTACTAATAAATGCATGTTTTATTCGCTTTTTTTAAACCAAGTTGAAAACATAGCTCATGCTCTTTCATTTGACACCTGTGGAATGGTTCTAATGTCATGTTTTTCTGACTTATGTTATTGCAAAATAAATGCTCTCTGGGATAAACAATTTGAATAAAATTTAAACAATTGAATGAATCGCTTTGAAATTTTTATCACATATTAAGCACCAAAGAACCCTTATATGACAAAAATTTCAAAGCTTTATACTATTTTTTACAATGGATATTGCGAAATTATTTTTTTTTGCAATTCCGACCTTTTTCGCAATTATGTTAACAATAAATGAGTATATCAAACTTTGTAATACGTCATTTTAAAGTTTTTTTCATAATCTCAAAGATATTTGTACTAAAAAAACCGTAAGTTTCACTGTTTTCCATTGATTTGAAAAAAAAGGGAAAAATGTCATTTGTTGACACTTAATTGTTTATAAATAAAAATGGCCGCCAGATCCTACCATAGAGTTAAATATTAGCATAGAGAGAGTGTCATTCAGAGCGAAGTGACGACACCATCTTTTTTATTTGGATTAGTGCTGTTTCACTCTTACGCATAGTAAAGCTGCTACAGTTGTCCTCCTCTTCCGTGCCTATATTCACACTGAATGTCATTATAGATTCTCGATACAATGTGTTAGAAGGAGATGCAGCAAACCAGTCCCCTGAGATCTTGTCGTCAGGAAGCGCGGAAGGTAGGCTCCCTCTATGTTAATATATACCTCTATGGATCCTACGCAGGAAATAGTTACAATTTTTTCCTATTCGCTCCGAGCGTTAACAAAGTGTCAAAGCAAAATCGACCGACCTGCTCATGGTGGCGGTTTTTTGAAATTTTATAAGGACGCTTTGTGTATGTTTAAATGAGACATTTAAAAAAATGTCGTGTCACGCTAGTGATATTATGTATTAATATAAACAGAAAATAAAAACGCACTATGAATTCTTCACTTTCCAATATTGATTATCAGTTTGATTTTGTATGCATAACCTCACTATCGCAGTTTATGTCAATAAATATTTATTAACGAAAAAGAAAATATTTTGTTGCACTATAAATTACAGTATAAATTAATAACTAATGAATTCTAACAATTGTATTCGGTTATTATCACTACAAAATAAAATATTCAAGTTTAACAAAATAATCCCATAAGACTCAATGTTAAAACGTCCTTACAAAATCTGACAGCGTATCACGTGACTGTACGTAGAGGGGAGACGCACGGAGCCAATAGGTATTACTTGTCGAAAAAACGCTTCAATACCCTGGCTGCTCGAGTGTCACGAACGGGGTATATTTTTGTCTTATTACCCTGGCCTATTATTATAATATGTGTACCGTTGTTGTACACATAACAAAGTTTTTACATATATGCCAATACAAGGAATATTCTTAAATGTATGCAACATCATACTTATAGCTCCGTTATGGCTAGCTGGGAACTGGTGGTCGTCGGCACATCTTAACTGCACTAATTCGACTCATTCAGCGAAGACTGTACTAACTCATTTTTTTAAGTTCTCGAATAAAGCAAGATAAAGTTTTGATTAATGCAAAAAATCAGGGGTTTTTATTTACTAAATTGTTTTTATATGTTATCCATTGTGTTTACCGTATTGTTCTATTTGTTCTTTTGAACATGTGAATTTTTTTTCTTTATATGGTTTTTGAATTAGTTAGTACAGTATCCGCTGGAAAAAATCGGGAAAATCCTGGATAGTACATCCTGGATACTTATTAATACTTATAAAATGCACCTTCTATTCACATGTATTATTTTTATCTAATAGAAATTTATACGCTGTACAACTTTTATAACGTAAACAATGTTGTTCATGTAGGCGTACTTTACTTAACCTTAAAATGCGAAAACTATTCTAACTCACGAGACAATGACGCTTCCGTTCGGAATGCCGAGGAAGACTATACTAACTTTGATTATGCTTTGATTGAGATGGGAGATAGGATAGTTTTCGTGGGATAATGTAAAGATATACAAGTTAGTACAATATCGAAGTGCAAAATTGGTTGCCTAAACGTGAACAAATTAACATACAGTGTGTCAATTTTAAAACTTACAATGGGCTATATCTCACGAACAAAAGCTGATATCGAAAAATGCTTGAAACCGTTTCTAGGAAAGTACGGGGGAACTAAAATGACATGAAAGAGAACTCACCCCCATCAACCCCCTAGGCCTTACCCACCACAAGCAAAAAATTTTAAATTGCAAACCCCTACTTGTGATACATCATTTAAAAAGCTATAAAAAATGCTATCCAATGGTATAAATAATAATTATACAGGGTGTTAATATCAGGTGGCTTACTATGACTTTTATATTTGTAATGCTATCTCCCTGACTATTATTTTAAATGATAAATGTCCGTCGGTACATTTTTTTGTATAAAAACTTAATTTGCCGTTTTTGCAAAACAAGTTAAAAACATCTATTTTTGGTTTCTGTCAGATTCAATAATTTTTGGTTTATTTGAGACCTTTAAATGTCATAAGTTTTCATCATTTGTACGATCGGTACTGTCATTAAGCTGTAGTTGTCACGATGGTTTAGGTTTACAGTATACCTGAACGCGTGGAGATCATTTTCATATTTGCGTCCCAGAACCAGTGTTATTTACGAACAGCTCAAATATTTAATGAAAGGCATCCGGACAAAAATTTCAATCACGTGTACGTCTGCGATTTAGTTAAAAAGTTTAGAGAAACGGGATCAGTGCAAAATAAAAAAAGGGATGCCCCAAGATTACTGAATGAAGCATCCCAAATTGAGGTCCTTGGAAATTTTGCAATAGAGCCTACTGCATCAACACGTCAAGTATCTGCAATGACAGGACTTTCACATGAGTCGGTTCGAAAGGTGTTGAAACTACATAAGTTTCACCCGTACAAAACACAAATTATTCAAGAACTAGGCGATGATGATCCAGACCGACGAATTGAGTTTTGTGAACTCATGACTGAAAGAATTCGCGTTGAACCGAGATTGTTAAAAAATATTTGTTTCACTGATGAATGTACTTTTATGCTGAATGGTAATGTAAATAAACAAAACTGTCGGTATTGGAGTGATGTGAACCCGCATCGATTCAGAGAAGGTCACACTCAATATCCTAAAAAATTGAAAGTTTGGGCAGGAATATTAGGCGATGCTATAATTGGCCCCTTGTTCATACCAGGCAATTTAAGTGGCGACGTTTATCTCGATATGCTGGAAAACACCATCGAACCTTTAATTGTGCATGAATTAGAGAACCAAATGGACAACCAAGGCAACCTAGCTCTAGACGAAGATTTGCTGCACTTCCAACAAGATGGAGCACCTCATCACTATGCAGCTCCAGTTAGGCACTGGTTAAATTATCCGAACTAGTTAATTATCCGAACAAATGGATTGGAAGGAGAGGTCCTATTGATTGGCCACCGAGATCACCAGACTTACCGCCACCTGACTTTTTTCTATGAAGTTACCTTAAGTCAGTTGTTTATAAAACTCAACCTGCGTCACTTGAGGAATTGCGAGAAAGAATTACGCAAGCATGTCGCGCTATTACAAGAACAACATTTGCCACAGTTCGTGCAGAATTTGAAAATAGGCTGTATTATTGTTTAGAAAATAACGGACGCCACTTTGAACATTTATTTAATTGACATTTTTAACAAATTTGTAGTTCAACAAAAACCTAATTAAATTTTTCATTAAAGCCAAAGTTTCACAATTATTGCTTCACCCTGTATAATTATTATTTATACCATTGTATATAGGGGGTTGATGGAGGTGAGTTCTCTTTCATGTCATTTTAGTTCCCCCTTACTATCCTAGAAACGGTTTCAAGCGTTTTTCGATATCAGCTTTTGGTCGTGAGATATAGCCCATTGTAAGTTTTAAAATTGGCACACTGTAGAACTTTGTTCGTTGACAAGCATCACGGTTATCTAATTTTTCAGGGGTATAAATCAAAAACGCCAAAAGTTGAGTTAGTACAACAGTCTTCGTTGGACGAGTCGAATTGACAAATATTGGGAAAGTGCTTGAGGAAAAGAGTAATGTTACTAAACCAGTATTAGAAAAAATAATTATTGATGTGATTGTTTGTTAAAGAATAAAAATTGTGATGTTTTATTATAAAAATTATTTATATTTATTGAAGAGATATATTTTTGAAGTTACACTTCTTTACGATCGAGAGTAAAATTTTATAATGCCGGGAGCATGCGCACACAGACAGTATGTATTTCGTTGCTAATCTTTCAAGATATGTATGTATCAGCGCTGTCAGTGCAAATAAGTCATATTATATCATACAGGGTGTCTGCGTAACTTGGAACCATATGGGAAACTTTTTTAATATCAATTTTACGAAAAAAAGTTATTCTTTATAAAGTGCTCTGCATAGTCTAAAACCTAAGATGCAATCATCAGATATCAAATTTTGTCAACAGTATACGAGGTATGTCAAAAAATATAAATTTCGCCCAAAAATATAAAATAAAAATAAAAATAAAAATAAAAATAAAATATAAATAAAAATAAAATATAAATTTCGCGAAATATTTCAAAATATCAAAAAATTTTATTATGAAAAGTTATTTGTAATTAAAAACCATCAAATATGAAATAACAGCCTTCTACTTGAAAAAAAAATTTTCTGAAATTTTCCTAAATTACCGATTCCGAATAACTTTTTTTCCTAAAATTATTAATAAAAGAGTTATGACATGTCTATCAAATAAAAATGATGTTCGGAATCAATTAGGAAAATTTCAGAATTTTTTTTTAAGTAGAAGGCTGTTATTGCATATTTGAATATGGTTTTTAATTACAAATAACTTTTCATAATAAAATTTTTTGATATTTTTAAACATAGAGGTAGTTTGCTCTTGAGCGAAATTCATATTTTTTGACATACCTCGTATACTGTTGACAAAATTTGATATCTAATGATTGCATCTTAGGTTTTAGACTATGCAGAGCACTTTATAAAGAATGACTTTTTTCGTAAAATTGATATTAAAAAAGTTTCCCATATGGTTCCAAATTACGCAGACACCCTGTATAAAAGAATATATTAGTGTTCTTAGTAAATGTATTATTTATTCTAATTCTTGTGTCTTTGGATTTGTCTTCCTCGGGAATAAGATATTTTATAATAATAGTTAGTATATTTAAAGTATTTTTGTATACTTCACTTGGTCAGGATGTATGAGAAATCTTGTAACCTGTCAAACCAAAAGGGATATAGCTCAGTGGTAGAGCGTGTGACCGGAGATCAAGAGGTCCCGGGGTCAAATCCCGGACGATTCATATTTTTTTTTATATTTTTGGTATCGTTTTAATAAAAAAAATTTAAAAGTGGTAGGTAAAGAAAGTTAGTTTAATATTTAAATAAAATACAAATAACCTGTTTTAGTATATTAATTTCGTTGAAACCATAATAATAGAAGTATAACTTCTTACGTGCGTACAAAGTACACACACATTCTTTTTTTAAATGTGTGTACAATAGGAAGGAAATTTTGAATGTAAAGTAGGATGTGCAATTTATCCAATGTATAAATATTGGTTGGAATATTTTCTAAACTAAGAAAGAATTTAGGTATTAGTGGTAAAAAATTTCAAATGTGATGTCAAATAATAAAATCAGATGTTTTTTCAAACACAGCTAACGGACCTAAAGATCAGATGTAGGTAGGTCTTTTTCGTTTAGGGCCTTACTGTGGAGTCGGATTATAAAACAAATAAAATAGCTTAAAATACAATGGGGCCCACTAAAGAATTGACAACACACACAAGACACATTTACTTTAAAATCTTTTGTAAGTAGTGCAATACATTCTATATTAGTTTTGGGGAGGAATTTGGCTAAAACTACGTTAATATTTTTTTGAGATTAGTTGATGATTTGAGGTATTGTACTTTAAGGGCTGCCAAAGTCCGAAAATTGAATTTTTTCAGTTTTTTGGGTTATAATTGAAAATTATTCTCTGAAATCTTCTCTTTCCAACAGTATATAACACATTATAGTATAAAGTATTCATGGTTACAAAACTATTTGTTGTCTGAACGTCTGCACTCAACTTGCCGTGTATCGGTAGCTTTATAGCCTATTAGAGTATTTTATGTATTTGCGATTTCCCGAATACTACGTTTTTAGCTTTTGATGTCAGATGTCTCTGGTTCCTTAAATGATAGAAGGTCCAAATTTTTACAGTAATTGTAGATAGATAATATCTAGTTTCTCGTATATTTTTATTGAATAATATACAAAAACAAGTAAAATAAAAAATAAAATGTAAACTTTTTGAGTGTTTTGTGTAAGAGTATTTTAAAAATTTTAAAATAAATGTTTCTTTCGCTCTAACTTTACAAAAATCTACTCGAGTCTAAACAATAAATGTAGTTTCAAAATAAAATAAAAATTAGGTCTCTAAGTCCTTTGGTTACAGGGCTATATGACATAATGTTAACATTTTCGTTAAATGGGACTTTGGGTGCCCTTAAGTTATTTTAAAATATTTTCAATTATTTATTTTATAATCTAACCTTAACCAAAAAGACCTAAATCTGACCTTTATTAGGTTCCTTACTTGAATTTTAAAAAACATCTGATTTATTTATTTGACAACAGATTTCAAGTTTTTCACCTCCAATACCTTTCTAAATCCTTTCTTAATTAAGGCAATATTCCAACCAATATTTGTATATAGGTATTGGATAAATTGCACATTCTAGTTAACATTCAAGATTTCCTTCTTATTCTAAATAATTACACTGCTGTCGGTTCTCAATAAATAATTTAAAAAAATAACACACATTTAAAAAATATATCCCTTTAATAAATATAAATAATTTTTAAAATTTAACATCACAATTTTTATTCTTTAACAAATAATCACATCAATTATTCTGTTTTTTCTAATAATTGTTTGGTAACATTACTCTTCTCATCAAGAACTTTACCATTTTTTGTCAATTAGTGCAATTAAGTCGATGACCACCAGTTCCCAGCTAGCCATAACGGAGCTATAAGTATGATGTCACATACATTTAAGAATATGCCTTGTATCAGCATGTAAGTAAAACTTATTAAAATTGTACACCATTACAACTGTACACATATAATATTGGTATAGTTAATTTAAGTATTGGCATAATAATTAATTTATATTTTGTACCAGATAGCCCCCTTATACGAGCTATTGGTATTTCAGCATTTCATTTTGCTGTAGCGGAGACCTGATGATTAGGGTGAATCGAAAAAATAAAAGTTGGAAAAGTTATATCTAATAGCGTTGAAAAATTCCTAGGGTGATTTTTTTAGCATATTAGTATTTTTATTTTTTTTTTCTAAGCGAATTTTCTGCCCCCAACGACCTTGAATTTTATTAAATATCTGATTTTTATGGAAATTTCAATTTATATTATTTCGAATAAAATATGTGCTAACTCGATCTAAGATCAATTAAAGAAGACTTAAAATGTTGTCAACTACAAATTTAAACGATATTTAAAGTGTTATTTGTTTTTTCAGTCTCCCCAACCCCTTTGAAATGTCCCGCTTTGTGAGTCCGTGCGTGTAATTTTCACTTATGTTTGGTTGTAAGCCTTACTTTGTTATTATTGTTGTTTGTAAATGAAAGATTTTTAAAATAGATAAACGAGGAACTTGGGGAATAAAATCAAGATATGCTGTGGACCGCCCCATTTTTGCGCAACCACTAAATATACCTGAAAATGTTTTACCGAAATACAAACAAGCCATGAAGTTTTGTGGTTGCAAGAGGATTAAAAACTCAGCAAGAAAGAGCCAGAATTTTCTGGTTTTGCCGAACAAGTTGCAATTAAATTGAAGTAAATATGGAAAAAGGCTTTAATTCCAATAATTTAACACACAAGAATTATTCAGCTTTTAAAAGCATATCATGACAAATATTATATGAAACTTATGAAACCATTTAAGAGCAGGCAAATCAGCGAATTTTACAAAAATAAATTTCAATGCTTCAATAACAAAAGTAAAACTACACGTTTCGATCTTGCAGCATGCAAATGTGACACTCTGATTAATTGTCTTCGTAGCAAATCTCAAAAAGTGCCTCTGGATGAGCGCGAATTTCTACTAAATCAAAGAGTTCCCAGAAAAACGGTGATAAGCTCGATTGATAGAGAAAAAAAATATATATAATCAGAGAGAATAATGGTAAAAGAAAAAAGTTACCTACGCAAAGAAAAAACTTTAGCTCAAGTAAAAAACAGTACCAAGTTTTATGGTCAATCGATCGTGGAAGAACAGATAACACTTGTGCATGGGCCAGGGTGCAAATATTTCGGATATGGGTATCCACTGCCTGGTATATCAGAAAGTATCAAATCCAGCTATTGCATGTGACGAAACAGTCGTAAATACGGCCTTAAGGGTGATGTAATACGGCTGTTAGAAGAACATCTTAAAAAACCGCTTCAGTGGTTTGTATGTCTGCGACATTCAAATGATCTATCCCTTGGACATCAAAAGAAGTTTTCCAGTGACTAAATCAAAAAACGTGAGTCTTCAAATTTTCTCCTATAAAAATTTTGATTCAAACGACTACTTTGAGTTAATTAACTAACAAGAATATCACCTTAGAGAACCACCTATATTCTCTAGATTTTCGAGTGACAATCTGCGAGATTTTATTAAGAATCTTAACTTAGACCCTTTTATTGTTGAGATTGAGAAATATCACTGCCACAAACAATGTGTAGAACGATGTGTCAAGCTTGTGACATAAGATTCTCTAGCAGTTTGTGGAGCGTATTCGAGGGATGGATTTATAAAAATTCGAATTGATTCCAGAAAAACTATGCCTCACTTTAATGTGAAATCGGAAGACATCTTCGAATAGAATGCTTTTACCATATTTTTCTGTAATATTTATATTACCTCAGGATGTGGGTGAAAAAACGTGATATAATTCAGGAATTTTTGAACCCTATCAGGTGTTGTAAAGGACGATGCCAGGAATAACTTCTATTAAAATGTGACCAAAAATATTGTGAGCTTTTTTTTATCGCGATTTTCATTTGTTAAATTTGCAATTTTTAAAGATTTTTAATTTTTTAAAACTTATTAAAAAATTTTGACCGAAAACAAATTAATAATATTACCATTATAATATACAGTCTATTTACCACAGTATTTGTTTTTCTTGATAAACTTTTATATGTGAAATCTCATTTCTGAAGAAATAATATTATAAAAATGATACATATACAGTGCTAGTCAAAAGTCCGTACCCCCCTCGTATCTTTTGAACGGTTATACCTATAATAGTGAAATTTGGAGGGAGGAAATAAACGGACGTGAGCTTCTTAACTATTCATGACAGGTGACGTAATAGTGACAGATGACGTTACAGAGCCACTGTGACCGATAATTTTAAATGGGACCTTATGGCAAGTTATACTTCTTTTGAAAGCTATTTAAAATACCTATTCAGTCATACTAATTTTTTTGGGTTTAGGTTGATTTTGATTTTGGTGAATAAATTAAATAAATATAATATTGTAGTTTCGAATTTAATTAATAAAATTTCAAATGTTCGCCTATGGATTTTTTGTCAAAAAAGTTGACGTTTTTTAATTCTCTAGTAGTTTTTACGTCAACGTCAACCTGTTTGACAAGTAATCATAGGCGGAATTTTGAATTTTTATTAATTAAATGCGAAACTACAATTTTATATTTATTTCATTTATTCATCAAAATTAGCTTAAACTCAAAAAAAATTAGTATGACTGAATAGGTATTTTCAATACCTTTCAAACGAGGTATCACTTGCCATAAGGTCCCATTTAAAATTATCGGTCACAGTGGCTCTGTAACGTCATCTGTCACTATTACGTCACCTGTCATGCCTAGTTAAGAAGCTTACGTCCGTTTATTTTCTCCCTCCAAATTTCACTATTATAGCTATAACTGTTCAAAAGATACGAGGGGGTACGGACTTTTGACTAGCACTGTATATGAAATATATAACTACATTTTTAATTTTTTCATTGTTATATAAATATAATAATAATAATGTTACTTCTTATTATACAATATAAAACTTTTTCTTCTTGTAGTGACTATCCGTTTTGGATGTTGGCGACCATAATGGCAATTTGGCAAACCCCATTTGGAAACTGAAAACCAGGAAGGCGAAGGATTACCTTGCTAGAAAATTTACGTTCGTCGTTCAACACAACAACTACAAATTTTTTTATAGCAGCAGTACCGATTTAGTGTGCAAGTACAGATTGCCATGATGGTCGCCAACATCCAAAACGGATAGTCACTACAAGAAGAAAAAGTTTTATATTGTATAATAAGAAGTAACATTATCATTATTATATTTATATAACAATGAAAAAATTAAAAATATAGTTATATATTTCATATAATATGTATTATTTTTGTAATATTATTTCTTCAGAAATAAGATTTCACATATAAAAGTTTATCAAGAAAAACAAATACAGTGGTAAAGAGACTGTATATTATATAGACCAGTGCAAATAGCAAAAAAACAATAAAAAATTAATAGCAGGATGAGACCAATTCCAAATTAAAGTACACATATTAGATAACATGTGGAACATTTTTCACCAAATCTGGATGAGGGGAACATGGGTTGGGGGAGCTCTTTTAGGGGTGAAAACGGTTAATTACGATTTGCGGCAAAACGGCACATCCTATCGAAAAAAGTTAAATCGCAAAGTTGTAGGCTATAAGAAGATCTACAACTTTTGTAAATAAGCATTTTTCAGATAACCTCAAAATATCCGAGAAAATTGGAAAATTCGATGTTTTTGATTTTATTTTTTTCTCACTGAAAAAAAAAATACTTTTTTTACCAAATATGGTGAAAACTTACCTCTTTATGTCCCAAACACGCTGTAATTTTTTTGTATAAAAATATTTTTTAAAACTCTTGTTTTTTATGTTTAAGGGAAAATGTAAGCATTTTTTCAATTGAAAAATCTCCCGAAATTTTTTTAGCTTTTTTAAAGAAGTTGGCATTTTTTTTTGTTTATTGAAACCTCTATTTTCTGATGGTGTAAAAAAATATATACGTTACTGTGGAAAATTTTGTCACAAAAGGCAAAAATCGGAAATTTATTTTCAACCCCTCACCATTTTCAGATTCTCAGACGTAATATAAGTTGCATAGCGAGTAGGTGCAGCCCAGCCAGACGCCGCGCCGCGGCCATTATGTGTACCATGATGACACATACAGTGAATCAAACGTACTTGTTAAACATAATTTTGTGAAAAGAATTTAGTGACAAATTTATTTATTTTAAAGGAAATTGTGGAATCTACATAAAAAGGTAAATACTACCTGTGTCTTATTCTCAATTAATCAATGAAATATTATCATTTTCTTTCATAAATAGTATGACTAAGATAACCTGAATTTTTTTTATTTTTATAACTAACAAATTTTTAATAATAATTTAATACAATATATTTCAAAATAAAATTAGAAATAGGTACTTCAGTACAATATTAACAAACAATAATTTCTTTCTTTTGCACAAGCAAATTTAGTTTTACTCAAAGAGAAAATTATAAAATCATGATTTTGTATTTGTAGATTATCACTATGGATATGGAAGAATCTGTTTGTATAATCTGCAATGAGGCAGATAATAAGCAGTTGTATAAAATAAAAGAAAATGCTTTGAAACGTTTAGTGGAGTCTGGTAAAAAAAGATTTGACAGTAGACACAAAAAATTTGCAAATATGACATCAGCTTTTATTCATAAAAGTTGTCAGAAAAATTATAATGATGATGCTCTAATAACTAAATACCTTGATTCATGGCAAATAAAAGCAATGGAAGGAAAACAAGTTAATAAAGACGTTCTTACTTTTGATTATAAATCTAAATGCTTTTTGTGCGGTGTGCCTATCCGTAAGTTTCAAAAAGAAAAAGTGAGATATGTTCAAAATAAGGAGACAACAGAAAATTTATTAAAACATATTAAAGAACAAAGAAATGTGATTGACGTTGACAAAAACATTTTAGCTCGTTTGAAAAATGTACCTAATTTAGTTGAAGTACAAGCGTGTTATCACAAGGATTGTATAGGTAATTTTTATAGGAGAAGTGACAGAAAGTTTGAATTAATGAATATAATGACATTATGGATGACAAACCAACGCCAAATGAAGAAAATGTACACGAAGATCATGATGGTCTAGAAGATTTAGAGGAAACTGCAGAATCTGTAAGCATTACCGAATTTGATGAAGAAATGCCATCAAAGAAGCAAAAAGTTAATTAATTGATGAAAAATTGGTCATTAAAATTATAATAATTACTTTCTTTTGTATTAAATAAACTTTTTCGTTAAAAAAGTTGTTCCGACTTTTAATTTGGTTCCTGAGAAAAAAGTTAAAAAAAAAATGTAGTTTATAGGTAAGTAGGCCGACTTTAAAAAAAATATATAGTTTTAAAGCTTTTAAGCACTAAAAGTTTAAAAATAACTTTTAAAATTAAAGCTAGTAATATTTTATTTTTAAATTTTTAGTGCTTTAAAAGCGTGTTTTTTATTTTTTTTATTTATTCACAAAATTAAAAATCACAGACAATGGCATTAGTGTAGTAAATTTTTAACAGAGGTTCGTTGGGTCCTGCTCGCCATGCAACTTATATTACGTCTGAGAATCTGAAAATGGTGAGAGGTTGAAAATAAATTTCCGATTTTTGCCTTTTGTGACAAAATTTTCCACAGTAACGTATATATTTTTTTACACCATCAGAAAATAGAGGTTTCAATAAACAAAAAAAATGCCAACTTCTTTAAAAAAGCTAAAAAAATTTCGGGAGATTTTTCAATTGAAAGAATGCTTACATTTTCCCTTAAACATAAAAAACAAGAGTTTTAAAAAATATTTTTATACAAAAAAATTACAGCGTGTTTTGGACATAGGTAAGTTTCCACCATATTTGGTAAAAAAAAGTATTTTTTTTTCAGTGAGAAAAAAAAATAAAATCAAAAACATCGAATTTTCCGATTTTCTCGGATATTTTGAGGTTATCTGAAAAATGTTTATTTACAAAAGTTGTAGATCTTTTTATTACCTACAACTTTTCGATTTAACTTTTTTCGATCAGATGTGCCGTTTTATCGCAAATCGTAATTAACCGTTTTCACCCCTAAAAACGCTCCCCCATCCCATGTTCCCCTCATCCAGATTTGGTGAAAAATGTTCCACATGTTATCTAATACGTGTACTTTCATTTGGAATTGGTCTCATCCTGCTATTAATTTTTTATTTTTTTGGTCCATTTTAGAGCTATCTGCACTGGTCTAATAATGGTAATATTATTAAATTGTTTTCGGTCAAAGTTTAATACAAGTTACGAAAAAAATTTCCGAGCTCGCGGATTTGAAGCGAGCCGTGCGATTTGCAAAATTCGGCCGCTCGCAAAAGTACTGATTTTAAAAATAATTTTTAATAATTAAATGTAACTATATTTTATAATAATTTTTATTTTAAGATAATATAAGTCTTTCTTTAGTCAATGACTGTAAAATAATTTCCTAATTGTTATAAATAAAGGCACTACGATTTAAGAAAAAAGAAACAATTATCTCGGCTTCAGTTGGTTGTAGAAAATTTTAATTTTTTTACAAATCTTCGTTTGATCTTCATCAACAATAATCTGTAAGTTAGAAACTCATAGGATGTACAGGGCCGCTTCAGCTCTAAATGTTTATAACGAAATTTGCCCCCTTATTTTCAAACCCAACATTTAGCTCGGCTTCAGTTGGTCGTAGAAATTTTTTATTCTTTTACAAATCTTCGTTTCGTCTTCATCAACAATAATCTGTAAGTTAAAAACTCACAGGATATACAGGGCCGCTTCAGCTCTAAATGGTTTTAACGAAATTTGCCCCCTTATTTGCAAACCCAAATATTAGAGTTTTAAAAATGTTTTACAAATTTATTTACATCAGAATATGAAAACATAACTCTTTAGAAGGAGACTGGATGTTTCACCAACTCTCTACGATTTTTTTTTTTCAAAAAGTTATAGCCTTCGACATTTGACCTCGTGGGATAAACAATTTATAATATCTAAGCAAAAAATTCGTTAATCCGGCCTTACAATTTTTTTTTGTGTTTGGAATTGAAAGGTCTTTATTTTAAAGCTTTAAAAAATGAAAAAAAATTATTTGTACAATAAATAACGCAATTGTAAGAAACGGCCATTGTGGACATTTCGCCGGCTGTTTTGCAATAACTAATAAACGAAATTAAACTTACCATAGCTCAAATTGTAGGTTTTTTAATTTACTACAACTTTCTATTAAAAAGTCTTTCTCTATAATCAATATCCTAAGCTGCAAAATTAAAAACCTTTAAAAATTGCAAATTTAACAAATGAAAATCGCAATAAAAAAAGCTCACAATATTTTTGGTCACATTTTAGTAGAAGTTATTCCTGGCATCGTCCTTTACAACACCTGATAGGTTTCAAAAATTCGTGAATTATATCCAGAAAATATTTTCCAATTTAAACCGAATTCATTTATTCAAGTTCTATAAGATATTAAATTTCCCTTACAAAAGAAATTCGCATATTAATGTATTTTTTCTAATTTTTAGTTGCCGTAGGGGACAGAAAATATTTTTTATTTCAACCCAATTTTACTAAAATACTAAATAGTTACATTTTTTCAAAATTTTTAATTGTCTTGGGGGGGGGGGGTGCAGTAGATATTTTCCAATTTCGAAAAAAAAAATTACCAAAATACTTAACAGTTGATTGGACAACTTTTGTAAGGTATTACTTTTCCATCGCAAAAAAAATTCGACTTTTTCGATGCACCGTACTGATGATGCTAAGTAAATTATAGTAAGCGAAAGCGGTCGTCTGTGGTAGAATAAAGTAACTGTGACTAGGATTTTACCTTTATTTCACTTTACCCAAAAAAATATTTAACTAACATTTCAGTATGTTTTATTTCCTTTACAAGTACAAACAATTTTAAACCATAAATCCTATTGTTATCCGAATTAATTTATCCCTAAACATCTATAATATCTTTACAAATAGTAGTTTTTTCAATAATTTTCTTGAGATGTTCAATGTTTTCGTTAAAATATCGCATAATAAACTGTCTAATATTGATTTGTGGTTTATGTCTCAGAATGACACGCAGGATCAAAGATATTACTGCCTTAATCTCAGGATGTTCTCGAAGATATTTTTGGTTTAGGCGTGCTACCTCGATCTTCCGTTGGAATAGTTTTTTCTGCTGATGTTGCTCTAGATCTTCTAAATTATAACATTTGATGCCATAAGGTATTCTACTGGAACAGAAGTTGACCAAAGATGCTGATTTGTAAGATATTTGATTTTGCATACTGGGGATTTTAAATTTTCTATTTAATTTTATATTTTGAACCCGTTTTTGGAAATAATCATCCCCTTTTTTATAAATATGTTAATATTTTAATGCACATAGGACTTGGTAAAAAAATATTTGACATATTTTTTAAAGACTTCTGCGTTAATTGTCAAGTTCTTCTTTTTCATTTTTGATGGCCTCTTTCCTTCCGGTACACAGCTGGTCTCATACATTTTATTTTGTTTTATAATACTTTTGTCATTGTGGTTCTGATTATGTTAAGTAAAGAAAAATTTAAAATTCTGTAAAAGGTTAGCTTCCTTTTCAGTTTGTTCAAGTCAGAAATCAGATATTAAAGAAGTTATGTTTTGAAAAGAGTGACTTTTAGTGAAGATTTACTATAAACAATAATTTGTTAATTTTTGTATAAGTTAAAAAAATCAACAAAATCAATAAACAAAGTTTAGTGTTTTGAAGAACAGCTGATTTATCCACGTAAACAACTCTTATGAAGCACTTCCTTGAAAAATGCTTCAGGCATAGACCTAGTAGCAGACCTCTAACATGGTAGAAGTATGATATAAAGATAGTTATAGCAATCTGGGTTCACAAGAACAGGAAGGAGCACGGGAGACTACTGATGGAGGTCTATGTTCAACAAGGGACGTTACATGTTCTATGATAAAGAAGATGTCAAAGAGAAACTAAGGGTGAATATAATGGTCCTCCAAGACAACATAGGCATACTGTAAAATGACGGAAGAAAATCAGCAAAGAACCAATCAGAAGTAAAATATAAACCGATAATATCCGTATTGAATAAGTAATGAAAATACAATACCTTGGAAATACACTGACCAGCTATGACACCTGAGGGACCTGACAGGATGCCTTAATAAATCGACAAAATCGACGAATAAATAGCGAAATCGACATCTCCACACTGATATGAAGTCAAAAACAACATCCGACACAAAGACTACTGGAAATGGCAGAAATGAGAGTCCTGAGAAGAATTACAGGAAATACGCTGAGAGATCAAGGAGGGGTGAAGATGTTAGAAGAATGAAAAAGAAGTAATGAAATTTATTACATGAGCAGAATGGCAAGTTGACAACCTTCCATAGAAGTATCAATCTGCCAATGGACAAGCAGAATTTCTTACAAAGAAGAAGAAGAAGAAGGATATGAAGTAGAAGAAAACACAGATACTTTAAAGAGAACTGAAACAATGTATAAAATTTAAAAAATTTCGTTATAAAGTTGATAGAAGGTAATCAGAAGTAAGAGAAATCAAAGCAAAGCAATGGTAGTCAATACATCTGGAACCACTGACAAAAAGAACACAATAAATTGATATTAACAATTATTCAAGCATATGGTTCTGTAGGTGATAATTTTGTTTATGTACAAAATACTTTTGGGCTAAATTGCTTAGTTTCCAAAAGCAGATCTTATGATAATATACCAACTAAATTATGGATTGAAGATACGACAGAAATTGAAGTACAAAAGGATGGTAAAGGTAAAAGATAAATCTAAACAGGTTAAGGAAGAAAAACAAAAACTTCTAAATACAAGTGGTTTCAACTAAATGTATTGAAATATACTAATGTATAAATATGTTTTAAAACCAATATACACATATATTGAGATACATAAATACATACATTGTATTATGTTGAGATACTTGTGGTAAGTGAGCTCTCTCGATGACAATATAATTATTAGCATTAAGGGACATTAACTTCAAAATTGACAACTCATTTCGACTGACACAAATAAACGTCAAAATATGACAATGTACTAGCTAAATATTTTTGGCATAAGGAAATCAGAAAAGTGTTTAGTTTTGAAATTAGTTTTTAAATAAGAAATACTTTAAAAATTAAAGTTAATTTATTAACTCATTAATCATAAACTTTGTTTTTGATTTATTTATGGACAGCCTTGTTCCAAAAGTCACTCATTCTATTCGTTCTAACAACTCTATTGCACCAAAAACTCGTACTTGAACGCTTCAAATAACACAGGTTAACGCAGTTGCCACAATTCTCTCAATGTATATTCCCCATGTCCAGCTGAACGATTAACGTACTGTATATACATCGACTAATAAGAATTCGTTGACTTGGTTAAGATTTTCCATGGTTCCAGTTAACATTTGGTATCATGGCAATGTTGCATTGATTTATTTGACAGTTCTGTTATTGATCTATTTGACACTGCATTAAGATGTATGTGACACCGTATTGATTTATTGGACAGTTTTATCAGTAAGCGCTAGTCAGAAGTGAATATAAAACTTCGAAACCCAAAAATAATTTGGGCTGGAAAGAGTTTTAAAAATAAAATCTGTGAAGTGTCTTAAAAGTTATTATATATTCTTATAATTACAAAGGTGAAACAATTTCAGTGAAAAGGGCATAATTTATATAAACCAAATGAAGCGATTCATGCTTAGAATCACTTTAAAATAAAAAATAAAAAAAAAATTGTAAAGTGAGCGCTGTTATAGAAAGCATGGTAGGAAAAAATGAAGGTGAGCCAGAAACATAGCAGGAATTAAGGACAATTCATGGAGCAAAAGATGACTAGAGTTGTTATCGAATGAAGACAATAAAAGTGCGGGACGAACTACCATGGACGGATGAGTTGAACAAACAAGGATAGACAGAAATAAGAACCATTCTAAACAAGGTGAGAAATCTTTGGAAGACTTTCATACATACTGAAAGATAAAAATATAACTCTGAACGGAGAGAAAGATAAAATACTTCACAGTAAATTCGAGTCAACGATAATTTAGAATAATTTAAAGACAATCGAGCTATTTTAGTTTTTATAATTTAATTTAAAATATAAATTCTTAGTTGGACTTCCTTTTCATTTTACATAATCCATAAAAAATTAATCATCGGTTGATTTGACTTGTTAGATAGTTATTCATCATCTCACAGTAAGATTTTTGATCTCAAATTTTTGTTAAATTGAAACTATACTTAAATCTTCAGGTACTATTGTATCTTAGAAAAGTGTTTTAAGAATTGTTAAAGATATAAAACATACAGAATGCAAAAGATCCTTATTTGCAAACATTATTAACTAAAATCACATGATAGCATTTTGTTACAATATTATATAAATATGTAATTAATTTCTGAATGCTCTGCAGGTATTTCTTTTTGTGTGTATGTATTTTTTATAATTATTTAATAATTGGTGATAATATTTATGTCAGTCATAGGTAAACTTACTTTGAATATGAAAGAACCAAAACTGTAATAATATGAAAATAAATTCAAGCCATTTGGACCAAGAGCTAGGCAACGTCGAAAAAAAAAAGTATTTTATGACAAGTGGTTTTTTAATATATTATTCCCTATGCTTCCTCGAACACCGTACCGGCCATCTGGCTACTGATACAGGTTGCGTTCATTACTGCGCAGCACACCTGTACAGGTAAATATATCGAATATTTTAAGACGAACAATTTTTTTTTCATTACTTTTTAAACATTATTAGAAACATGAATTATAATTGCCAGACATTTCTGTGGTTTAAAAAGTAACGACAAAAAATTTTTTGATTGATTAGTGTGATAAAGCTCAGTAGATCCGCTATAGTAATGGATAGCAATAAAATTAATAACAAAAATTGTAGCCAACTTCGAGCTTCACATTACAAAATTATTTAGAACGTTACAGGATGTTCGATAACATAGTGGCAGACCAAATTTATGTTTTTTTAAATAGAACACCCTATATTTTAGTTTACATTCGCAATCCTTTTAACTTCCCCGTCACAAAAATATAAAGGTTTGTTATGTTCTATAGGGCTTTTACAAAGTTATAGCCAATTTTCTATGAAAATCGTAACAAGTTCAGCTCCCTGTATAAATAAAAATAAGCACAACAGCAATGGTTTATTGATGCCATATTTTTTGTTGATTGTGAAAATTTTTAAGAATTCTACATTGCCAATTTTCTTTATATCGAATACATGGTGAGTCAAAACGCAAGTACATTCTTTTCTCAGAAATTTTAAATGGAACATCCTGTATTTTATATCACTGTCGAAAAGTATCATTACCGTATTTTAATTTTTGTATAATATTCCCTATGACTAAACTTGTTAGTTTCCGAGATATTTTCTTTTTCAGAGCAAGTTATTAATTAGGTAGGGCAGTCAATGAGGGTATTTGGCTCCGAATTCCATCCTACTACATCGATTTACTTGATATTTTCATAGTAAGTAGGGAGTAGCTCAAGAAACAAAGTCTACCCTATGCCGATGTGCGCTTTTATCTTGGGGGTGGTTCCCACCCCTTCTTGAGGGTGAAAAATGTTTTGGTTAAATTTGCGACGGAAGAGGCTAGAGAACCTAATTTTAAGCAAAAACTGTTCTATAATTATTTTTTCAAAACTCAATATTTTTGAGTTATTCGTGGTTGAAATTGGCCATTTTCATTGAAAAATAACACCTTTTCGGACGGATCTTTGCGACTACCTTAAAAACTATGCATCTAACAAAAAAAATATATAAAATATTTCTGTAGGTTATAAAAAACAAAGAGATTCGTTCCTTCATAAATCTTCTAGTTAAAATACAAAGAGTGATATGGTAGGTAAGAAGAGTTTGTTTTTTTTTGGTGCATGCTCAAATCGGTGTATTCAACTTGAAATAACAGAGACAACACAGATGCAATCAAAATCAAAACGGTCTTTATCAAGGCCATTTTTGATGACGACCTCAATTAATATTGAAGGACTATCAGCAGATAAAGAAGACCTATTGTCTAATATGTGCAGAGAACATGGTGTCGATGTTCTATTGGTTCAAGAAACCCATAGAGGTACTGCAAGCCGCAGACCAAGGATTCGGGGTATGAAGCTCATACTGGAGAGACCACACGACCAATATGGTAGCGCAGTCTTCGTCAGACCAGATATCGACGTAGCATCCACATCTCTAACAGATCAAAATGACATCGAGATCCTCACAGTGGAGATAAACTCCTGTGCAGTAACGTCAATCTACAAACCACCAAACGCTGACTTTGCTTTTGAGGAACCGAATAACTTTCAATCACAGCAAATAAAATTCGTACTGGGTGACTTCAACTGTCACAGTGTCGCGTGGGGTTACAACGAAACAGATTCCAATGGCGAAGAACTAGAAAAATGGGCTGAAAGCATGAACCTAAAACTTATTGACGATCCAAAGCAGCCTGCGTCGTTCAACAGCGGAAGATGGCGCAGAGGTTACAACCCAGACAATATATTTGTCAGCGACAGAATTGGAGCCCAGGTGACAAAAATCGTTGGAAGCGCCCTCCCAAAAACACAGCACAGACCAATAATTTGTCTTTCCAACGCGGCAATCAGATACGAAATTGTTCCTTTCAAGAGAAGGTTCAACTTTACTAAAGCAAAATGGGAAAAATTCTCTGAAACATTGGATCAAGAAGTTTCTCAGCTAGAACCTTGCCCTGATTCATACGATAAATTTGTAGAAATCGTAAAGCAAGTATCACGGAAATTTATCCCTAGAGGTTGTCGAACTGAGTACATAGCGGGGCTCAATGAAGAATCTAAACCCCTACTTAAAAGATACGAACAGCTATATGAAGAAGACCCTTTCTCGGAAGCGACAATACAGGCTGGGGAGGAAATGTTACATGCGATATCCGCCAACAGAACGGAAAGGTGGTGCAAGCTGGTCACGAGTCTGGACATGAAACAAAACAGCAGACGTGCCTGGAAGCTGATTCGGAATCTTGGCAACGATCCCGCTGCTCCGGCAGTCAACATGACAGAAGTCACACCCGATCAGATAGCCCATCATCTTCTAATGAACGGTAAGACGACATCAAGAAAGAACAAGGTGAGAGCTCAACGGAATATCGACGAAGAAAGAGATGTTCTAGGTACCTCTTTTTGTCTAGAGGAGATGAGAGGCGCGATCCATCAAATGAAAGATAATAAAGCGGCTGGCTTGGACGACATACGAACAGAGCAAATAAAGAACTTTGGACTAAAAACCGTAGAGTGGCTCGTAAAAATGATGAATTCCTGCATCCGTACATTACAAATCCCCAAAATCTGGAGAAAAGCTAGAGTGGTAGCCCTCTTAAAACCAGGGAAGGATCCGGCGGATACAAAGAGTTTTAGACCTGTATCTCTCTTGTGCCACCTTTTCATGGCCTTTGAAAGAATGATACTGAACCGGATCGCAGAATATGTGGAGACTAAAATTATTCCAGAACAAGCAGGATTCAGGCCCGGAAAGTGCTGCTGCAGTCAAATTCTTAATCTCACCCAACATATTGAAGATGGTTTTGAACGGAAGAAAATATCAGGAGTAGCGTTCATAGACCTAACTGCCGCCTATGATACAGTTAACCATCAACGGCTACTCGCAAAACTCTACGAAACTACAAAGGATTTCCGACTAACAAGGTTAGTGAAATGTCTCCTCCAGAATAGACGCTTCTACTTAACGCTCCAGTCCAAGAACAGTCGGTGGAGGGACCAAAAAAATGGGCTACCACAGGGAAGTGTCCTCGCGCCGATTCTATACAACATATACACCAACGACCAACCCATACACCAACAAACAAGGCAATTTATTTACGCTGATGATACAGCGGTGGCAGCTCAGGGAAGAACCTTCAATGAAGTCGAAGTGAAACTGACAGATGCCCTGGGAGACTTAGCTCTATACTATGATAAAAACCATCTGAAACCCAATCCCACAAAAACACAGGTATGTGCTTTCCACCTGAGAAACAAGCATGCCCGAAGGTCGCTGGAGGTGGAATGGCGTGGTCAGATGCTGGAACACAACAAGACGCCAAAATACCTTGGCATCCGTCTGGATAGAACTCTGTCTTACCGATACCACTGTCAAGATGTCAAGAAGAAAGTAAGTGCCAGAAATAATATCATCCGCAAGCTAACTAATACAAAATGGGGAGCACAACCACACACTCTCCGCACTTCTGCCTTGGCATTATGTTTTTCGGCCGCGGAGTTTGGAGCACCAGTATGGGCAAACTCTGCTCACGGAAAGAACGTCGACGTGGCTCTAAATGAAACGGTCCGTATAATATCGGGTTGCCTGAAACCGACACCTATCGAAGAGGTGTACCCCATTGCTGGAATTGCTCCACCACCTATCAGGAGGAAGGTCACGTCAGAGGTAGAACGGAAAAAGCAGGAGACGGACCGAAGTCACCCCTTATATGACCACCAAACTCAGCCAAGCAGACTAAGATCTCGGAAAAGCTTCCTGAAAACATCAAGATCCATCCCCGAAGCGCCAGAGACGCGCCGAATACACCTATGGCAAGCGTCAGCTACCGCGACACATTTTCCTCCCTCGGAGGAAATGGCTGCTGGACACAATTTACCGTATCCGACTTGGAAAGCGCTAAACAGACTAAGAACCGGCGTTTCACGTTGTGCTAGTAACCTGAAAAAATGGGGATACCAGGAGTACGATACCTGCGATTGTGGCGCGGTTCAGACCAGCCGGCATCTACTATCATGCACAGAGATGAGAGAGACCTGCACAGAACAAGACTTAATTATGACAGGGCCATCTATGTGGCCAACCATTGGAAATACAGAATTTAAAGTTGTTGGTGTTCCGGACACGGAAAGTAAGTAAGTAACAGAGAAACTGTCGATTTTAGGTGTATAATGATACTGATATTTTTGTAGTACTTGAAAAGACCTTTAAAATGAGCAATACTAAATGTCGATTACATTTAAACTAAGCGAGATATTCTGCAAAAAAGTTGATGACTAATGACGTTGATGACTATATTTAACCCCTCATCCATCAGAATTTAAATACATCGTTTTCCTACTATTGGATTAAAATGAATGGTTTTTGAAAAAAATAAGATCAAATTATAGAGCGCATTTTTAACTTTCTTAAAAATCTTCCTTTTCCTCCATGTAACTCGAAAAATATAAGAGATACGAAAAAAAGATACCACAAAAAAATGTAGGTCTTTTTCAGATAAAAAATTCCTTTATATTTTTCATTACTCTATCTCTTATCATTTTCAAGTTACATGGAGAAAAAGGAAGATTTTACAGAAAATTTAAAAATGCTCTCTATAATTTGATCTTTTTTTTTAAACCAATCATTCTAAACCCGTCCAACTTTTTGAACATAAAAATAACACTATAATAAAAGGTATTGTGGAAGGAAACCGATGCGTTTACATTTTGGTGGATGGGGGTTAAAATTACTTCTCATCTTTTCTTAAAATACTTCTTCATCTTCTTTTGCCCTTTAATTCGTCCAATTCTGAACATAGGATTCCCCCAGTTTCCTCCATTCGCTTCTGATTAGTGCTTTCTGTTTCCAGTGCGTTCCTCCTACCTTTTTAATGTCGTCTCCCCATCTCATCTGGGGTCGTCCTCTTGCTCTCTTTCCTGTCCATGGTCTCCATTGTTGTATCGTGCTATTCCACCTATTGTCCGTTTGTCTAGCGTTATGACCTGCGAAGCTCCATTTTACCTTGGTTATATGTTGACCTGCATCTTTGACTTTTGTTCTATTTCTGACCCAGTTGTTTTGCTTTTTGTCTGTCTTTTACTCCTAACATTGCTCTCTCCATGGCTCTTTGTGTCTATTATTTTATCCATGTTTGCCTTGGTCAAGGTCCATGTTTGGCATGCGTATGTGAGAATTAGGAGTATGCACTGGTCAAACACTCTTGTTTTTAAGTATTGTTGTATTTTTTTATTCTTTAGGACCCATTTTAATTTGCCAAATCCTGCCCAGGCTAATCTGACCCTTCTTTTTACCTCCGCTGTTTGGTTTTCCTTATTTATTTTTATAATCTGTCCCAAATATATATAATCATTAACCGCTTCTGTTGTGGTGTCGTTTAGTATTACGTTTCTATTGTCTTGTGTGTTTGTCATTGTTTTTGTTCTGGCAAAATTCATTTTTAGACCTATTTGTTCGGATTCATTTGCTAGTTCGGTTAGCATGGTTTGTAGTTCTTCAAAACTTGATGCTATGACTACTACATCGTCTGCATATCTTAGGTGGTTTAGTTTCTTTCCATTTATGTTTATTCCCATTCTTAAAATACATTAGTTATCAATTTTGTTTGCAGCATATATCGCTTAGTTTTAACATAGTGGACCTTTAATAATATAGCTCATTTTAAAGGTATTTTTAAGCACTACAAAAGGTATTGGTAGCATTATACAACTAAAATCGACCGTTTCTCTGTAATTTCAAGTTGAATACACCAATTTGAGAATATATCAAAAAACAAACTATTTTCACCAACCATATCTCTTTTTGTATTATAACTAGAAGATTTATGAAGGCAAGTGTCTCTTTGTTTTTTTATTACCCACAAAAATGTTTAACATAGTTTTTTAGTTAGATGCATAGTTTTTAAAGCATTCGCAAAAAACCGTTTGAAAAAGGTATTATGTTTCAATGAAATTGGTCAATTTTCAACCACGATTATCTCAAAAAGTATTGAGTTTTCAAAAAAAAGAATGTGTGTGTAATTTGTACGCACGTAAGAAGATATTCTTCTATTATATAGGTAATTTAAACGAAGTAAATATACTTAACAGGTTATTTGTATTTTATTTAAAAATTAAACTAACTTTCTTATCTACCACTTTCAAAATTTTTTTATTAAAATAACGAAAAATAAAAAAAAATATGAATCGTCCAGGATTAGAACCCGCGACCGTCCGTGTGCTTCCGTTCTCTGTCCCACCGCTCTGCCAACTACGCCATCGAGCCACTTGAATTGACACGTAAGTTTCGGATATAATTACACAACACGGCGACAAACTGTAAAAATGTTATGCCTACATATTTTATTATTTTACTACAGGGAAACACAAATCCAAAAACACAAGAATTATAATAAATAATACATTTCCTAAAACCACTAATATATTCTTTTAATGCCTTATTTGCACGGTTACAGATACATACATACCTATCTTGAAATATTAGCAATGAACTACATACTGTCAAAACTACATACTGTCAGTGTGCGCAGGCACGTGGTTCATGTACAATTTTACCCTCAATCGATTCGCCGCTAAAGAAGAATATCTTCAAAAAAATATAGAACAATTTTTGCTTAGAATTAGGTTCTATAGCGAATTCCGTGGTAATTTTAACCAAAAAATTTGGGGGATGGGAAACCATCCCTAAGATAAAAGCACACATCGGCATAGGGTAGACTTTGAATTATGAGATAAGTAGAGGCTAGGCCCAAAAGGGCCTAGCCGGGTAAGATGGTGAAAAGTGCCCCCAACTCAATTTAAATTCCATATAGGTCACTTTTTAGCACATATAGAGGAACTCACTTTCTAAAATTTTTAGCCCCCTAGGTGGTCACTTGACCCCCCTAGAGCCTAATTAGATTTTTAATGTTTTTATTTTTATCTCAGCCGCGTCAAGAGCTAGCCAAAAACTTTATTTAAAAAAGTTGTAAGTTTCAAAAAGATCTATATGAAAAAAATTTTCTTAAAATTTTTTGGCGGGAAATTTGAGTTTTTAGAACAATTTTAAACTTTTAAATAACTCTGAAAAAAAAAACTAAGACACTCGTTTTTACGAAAATCAATTATAATGTGTATTTTTGCACAATCATTCACCCTGAATTTTTTCAGATTTTTAAAATTGGTGAAACGTACGTTTAAAAATAAAAAACCGCATTTTTTCGGTTTTTTTTTCGTTTTTTGATACAATTTTATACATATTTTTCAAAAAAGGTAACACTGTCACTACTGTAGGTAAAAAATGAAAAATAATTGGGGTTTGCTTAATAACATTTTTCTGTAACGCCATCCATTTTCAAGATACAAGTTGAAGAAAACAAAATTTTACACATTTTTTACGATTTTGCCGAAACTACTGGCAACATTGCAATAAAATTTGGCAGGTTTTAAGAGGTAGTTATTGTGCATTTTTTGACATACAATTAAGAATTTTATATTCATCATTGGCGCGCATACGGGTAATGGTCTGAACTTTTTAAAGAAAAAAAGATGGTACGCCACTGACATATTTCAAATTAACAATCATTTTTAAATTCCTCGTTCCACTTGCGACAAAAAATCTATCTTCCCATTTTTTCATACGACGCACGCGCCGTTTTGTTGCAAAAAATAAAATATCTTAACGCTTCCAAAGTAGTCCTGTCGCCAGGGGGGGTACAACGGCCTCCTTAATTCAGATGGACTCACCCAATGAATGACCCAAAAAATAAAAAAAGATGTTTTGTTTTGCGAGAAATCGCTGTTATGTAATTCCTCAAGTTCTTTGTCTATAACAATCTTATCGACATCCGGATCAACTGTTACCCAAAAAATTCGTATTCTACGGGTCAAAATATATAAAAAAAACTTGGGTAAGTCCATCTGAATTAAGGAGGCCGTTGTACCCCCTCTGGAGACAGGACTAAAGTATTCGAATTCATTTTTATAATGGATGTACGAGTTCATGTATGTAGATGTAGAAACTACTAGAAGTTCGAATGCTTTGTAAGTGTTAAGATCTTTTATTTTTTGAATAAAAATGGCGCGTCGTATGAAAAAATAAGAAGATAGATTTTTTATCACAAATTGAACCAGGAATTCAAAAACGATTGTTAATTTGAAATATGTCAGTGGCGTACTATCTTTATTCTTTAAAAAGTTCAGACCATTTCCCCTATGCGCGCCAATGATGAATATCAAATCCTTAATTGTATGTCAAAACATGCACAATAACTACCTCTTAAAACCCGCCAAGTTTTATTACAATGTTGCCAGTAGTTTCAGCAAAATCGTAAAAAATGGGTAAAATTTTGTTTTCTTCAACGCCCTGTATCTTGAAAATGGATGACGTTACAAAAAATTTTTATAAAGCAAACCCCAATTATTTTTCACTTTTTTACCTATTCTAGTGACGGTGTTACCTTTTTTGAAAAATATGACATGTATAAAATCATCAAAAAACGAAAAAAAAAACCGAAAAAATGCGGTTTTTTATTTTTAAAGGTACGTTTCACCAATTTTAAAAATCTGAAAAAATTCAGGGTGAAAGATTGTGCAAAAATACACGTTATAATTGATTTTCGTAAAAACGAGTGTCTTAGTTTTTTTTTCAGAGTTTTTTAAAAGTTTAAAATTGTTCTAAAAATTCGAATTTCCCGCCAAAAAATAAAAAAAAATTATTTTCATATAGATCTTTTTGAAACTTACAACTTTTTTTAAATAAAGTTTTTGGCTAGCTCTTGATGCGGCTGAGATAAAAAATAAAAACCTAAAAAGCCTAATTAGGCTCTAGGGGGTCACGTGAATATCTAGGGGGCTAAAAATTTCAGAAAGTGAGTTCCTTTATATGTGCTAAAAAGTGGCCTATATGGAATTTAAATCGAGTTGGGGGCACTTTTCACCATCTTACCCGGCTAGGCCCTTTCATTAAAATGTATGCAGTAGGATAGAATTCGGAGGTAATATCCTATTTTTGCTCCCACTGACTGGCGTAAGGCTGTTATATTTAATTGAAAAAATAATGTACTTGCGTTTTGACCCATCCTTTATTCTATATAAAGAAAATTAGCAATATCAACCATTTTTATAAATTTTGACAATCAGCAAAAAAATATGGCATCAATAAACCATTGCTATTGTGCTTATTTTTATTTATACAGGGGACTGAACTTATTACGATTTTCATAGAGCAGTGGTTATAACTTTGTAAATACCCTGTATAACGTAACAAACCTTTATATTTTTGTGATGGGGAAGTTAAGGAGATTTCGAATATAAAATAAAATATAGGGTTATCTTTTTAAAAAAAAAAGTTTTGTCTGCCACTATGTTATCGAACACCCTGTAACACTCTAACTAACTTTGTAATGTGAAGCTCAAAGTTGGCTACAAATTTTGGTATTAACTTTTATTGCTATCTATTACTATAGCGGATCTACTAAGCTTTATCACACTAATCAATGACCCTGATTTTGTATTTACCTGTACACAGGTGTGCTGCGCAGTAATGAACGCAACCTGCATCAGCAGCCAGATGGCCGGTACGGTGTTCGAGGAAGCATATGGAACAATATATTAAAGAATCAGCTGTCTTAAAATACTTTCTCGAAAACGTTAGCTCTTAGACCAATTGTCTTACCAGATGGCGTAGCACTAATACTGACTGAGAGAAAAAATATTAAGTTGCACAAAGAATTTACAATAAATTGTAAAAACCGCTGGTGTACCTTATAATTTATAGAAATAACTAAGAACGCGTGCACGTGTTGGAGTGGTTGAAGTATTTTCAAGGTAGCTGAAAATACATTGAGTATAACGAATTGCATAGGTACTCTTCCTTTCCCATTATAAATGAAACGATAAGTGAAACTGCGGAAATTGGTGAAGAATGCGTAAGGCGAATTTTACATAACAATATTTACATGCAAAATGTGTGTGCCAAAATTGTGCCCAAAATGTTCACGTTTGAACGAAGAAGTTTGCAAAAACAGTTGTTACATAATCTGATTTTAATGTCGTCTTAAACAAATCAATTCGCTGGAAGAGCTCAACTTCATTGAGAGGAAAAAAAGTTAGAATGAGGAAATAAAACTTCCAAATAATGATGAGTTATTTCGATATGTATGGAATTGTGTCTCTTCTATTTTCATTAAGGTCAAACTATTAATCAACATTACTCTTCTTTTGATTTCAAAATGCCGTGAAAGTGTAGGAAGGAAAAAGCTATAGAAATTGTAGAAGGACAAGTCATGATTTCTCTACTAAGTTAATGCACTGGTTCATTTGGCATTGTACATCAAGAGGTTTCTGGCAAGGTAATACAATCTCAGTATTAGAATATCCATCTTCATTCATCCTATTCTTCAGAATTGGAGCTAGATAAGCTATATCATTTGCTACTATGTCCTGAAGAAGTTCATAGAAGAAGATTAGAATGCTGAAGGGATCGAAAGTTATAAATGTCGATAAGATGACAATAATTAATAATTAAATATAAATATATGAAATGAGTCAATGTCGTTATTTAATAGCCACAAATCATAATCTAATCATGATATGATAACATTGACAACAATGATAATGATAACATTGTTATCATTATTAAGATAATATTTAAAATTCCAAGTAATGAAGCCTAAAATAGGACAAAACCTCGCAATTTTTACAGAATGGATCGATTTGCTTAAAAATTTGAGGATAAGTAATGGATAGTCCTAGGATAAAAATCTATATCATGGTAATAGGCGCTTTTACCGTGGGGGTGGAAATTTTTATTATATTTTGACCGCAACAGTTGGTAAAAACATTCATTATAAACAAAAAACGTTCTATACATTTTTTTGATAAATTTGATAGTTTTTGATTTATTCGCTATCGAAAGTGTTAGTTTTATATCGAAAAAATCAATGTTTTTAATCAGTTTCCTGCTAATAACTCAAAAAGTTCTCGTTTTATCAAAACAACTTTACCTAACAAAAATGTACCTTTTAAAAAAAACACAAAACCGTTTTTTTATTTTCTTTAAGACCAACAGTAATCGAGCTATACTTTATTAAATGTTGGCTCTTCTTCGTCAAATGCTAAATATTGTAGTTTCAAAGTCAAAGGACTGGAAAACTATGCATTTTTCGAGGATAACTTGTTGAAACTAATTTAAAGTATTTAAAAATATGTATCTCCAGAAATAAAAAAAAATCTCTAGCTAAAAAAATAGTGACTTATAATGAAAAGAATGTTAGTCCCTATTTGTTTCAGCAAAAAAGTGATTTTAAATAACCCCCTAATCACCACCCTAATTAAAATTTGTCATTGACCTGATTCGGTTGTCTTCATTTATGTATTGTTAATAGGTTCTAGAAGTTTGGTCGGCTTAGAATGATTAGTTTTTAAATGGAGTTAAAAGCGAATAACGAGTTTTTATAGTTTGGTAAAAAATGCCTTTCCTTCAGAATAGAAGGATTAGCATCATAGATACGAAAAAATATTTAAATAGGAAATTGTAGCTTATTTAATTCCCAAGAACACGGTTTGCAATAATTTTTTTTGGGGAAAAATTGAGTGAGCTATTGACAATTAAAACTTGTAATATCATGCAAAACCACCTTTACCAACCCTTTCAATGCCACCTCTTTTTGTGACTGAGAATTAAAAAAAAATTAATATAAATAGCCTTATAGATCTTGTAGAAACTACAAAGTTCTTTTTTAACCAACCTTGTAAGATAAAAAATAAAAATTTACGGTTAAAAAATCAATATATTTTTTTGAAAAAAAAAAGGATAAATCCAATTGGAAGCATAATAATGTAAGTTAGCGGTATTTTTAGGCATTGGTCTTATTAATTCTTCTTTATTCATGTATGATTAATTGATTCTAGAAGTTTGACTGGCGTCGAATAATTAGTTTTTAAAGAACTTAAGTTTAAAGCGAATAACGAATGTTTGCAATTTGGTAAAAAATGCCAGTTTCGTCAGAATAGAAAGATTAGCATCAGAGATACAAAAAAATATTTAAATGTGAAATTGTACGTAATTTAATTCCCAAGCACTTGGCTTGATAAAATTTGTTCTACGGCAAAATTTGAGTGAATCGTAAATGAGTATACCTACCATAGAAAAACATTGATTTTTAGACATAAAGCTAACACTTTCGATAGCGAATAAATCAAAAACTATTAATTTTATTAAAAAAATGTATGGATTATTTTTTGCTTAGAATTAATGCTTTTATTAACTTTTGCGGTCAAAATATAATAAAAAATTTCCACCCCGAGATGGGGTGGCAACCACCCCCATGGTAAAAACGCCTGTCGGCATCATATAGATTTTGATCCAAGGACTATCCACTACTTATTTTCAAGTTTTCAAGCAAATTGATCCATTCTGTAAAAATTGCGAGGTGAAAAGCTTTGGTTCCTGGACTATAAATACAATAAATAGAAAAATATTAATGGACGGTAAAATTGAACACGCTGGGTATGCAGTACTGCAGAAAAAATTTCTTAAGATTCAAATGGCTACTTGAACTGGTATACTCATTTTAGAGTTGTTCTACATCTTAGTGCTTATTACATCTCTACAAAACTAAAAAAATGAGAGCCGGAATATAGTAAATTTCGGTCGTAGGATACCTAATTGTTTTCAATAGACTAAGAGCCGCTATAGGTGAAAATTCTTAATCATTTTAGGCACGACGGGACCCTATAAGTTAAATAGTAGAACCTAAAAGAAAACGTGTGAGCACTGTGCCGTCACTTTTCAGTGGCACATGCGTCTACAGTGGCGCATCAAACTTTCCACTTATGGACGGGATACATAAATTAAAAAATACCCTCCCTCATTACCAGAATTTAATTTTTTTCATTTTTTTAAGTTTTATTTGATTAATACATAAGATTCATCGTAATTTTAACCCACCACCCCCTTCTCCCTGCCCCCACCATCAAAAACTTTATTTTTCGATTTTATTTTTTTTTGGTGGGATGCAATCAATTTTAAAATTTCAAAAAAGTTACACGCATAGTTAAGGCTTTTATAAAACACTTCTATTTTTTATAGACGTGTAGGTTGAATGTACATAACCTCAAAAAAATTTTAAATTTTTTTTTTTTAATAAAAGTATGTAACTTTTTTTTGGGGATAGCTGCAGATCTAATTTTTTCTTAGTCTTGTGTATTTTATCAAACACTATATTTCTAATTTTTTTCAGATTTTTCTGTAACGTTGGTCACCTTCAAAAATCCAAAAAACTGTTTTTTAAGGGGGTTTTGGGGGGTTTAAACGTGTTTTTCTGATTTTTAAATATTCTAAAGAACTCAGTTACTTCAAGTTACATATAACCTATAAAAACAAAATTAAATATAATAATATAACCTATAAAAACCCCCCAAAAAACAGTTTTTCGGATTTTTGAAGGTGGGGAGACTTACGAAAAAATCTGAAAAAAATTAAAAATATAGTGTTTGATAAAACACACAAGATTGAGAAAAAATTAGACCTGCAGCTATTCCTCAAAAAAAGTTATATGCTTTTTTGAAAAAAAAAATTTCTTTTAATTTTTTGAGGTTATATACACTCTACCTATGGGTCTATAAAAAATAGGCATGTTTTATAAAAGCCTCAACTATGCGTGTGAATTTTTTGAAATTTTAAAATTTATTGCATCCCACCAAAAAAAAAATAAAAACGAAAAATGAAGTGTTTGATGGTGGGGGCAGGGGGAAGGGGGTGGTGGGTTAAAATCACGATGAATCCTATGTGTTAATCACATAGAACTTAAAAAAATAAAAAAAATTTAATTCTGTTAGTAAGTTCTGTTAACTTTTAATTTATTTATCCCGTCCATAAGTGGAAAGTTTGATGCGCCACTGTCGACGCATGTGCCACTGAAAAGTGACGGCACAGTGTTCAAACGTTTTCTTTTAGGTTCTACTATTTAAGTTATAGGGTTCCATCGTGCCTAAAATGATTAAGAAATTTCACCTATAGCGGCTCTTAGTCTATAAATGATTGTTTACGCAAGGAAAGATTTGTTGATTTATAATATATACATACACTCATAGAAGATACCTCGTACAATTCAGTGTTATAAGCTTTGTGAGTTTGACATAATATTTAAGGTTGTTGGTTGTAATAAAAAAAAAATAATACTAACCTATAAACAAAAAGAATATGAGCAAGCCCAATTCGCGCATGCTGGCCTTGAGTGTTCGTCCGAGGATCTGAAGACCTTTGCTGTGCCGGCTGAGTTTGAAAATTCGGAAGACTCGCACAAGCCGAATGACACGTAAGATGGCCAACGACATGGCCTGGTTGGTGCTCTTGTCTTGCGGACTGACAGGCGCACGCGGCAGATTTAAAGTATCTTCTTCTTCCGCCACGACAGTGGCCAAAGTAATAAAATACGGAATGATGGCGATAATATCGATAAAGTTCATGACGTCTCGAAAAAAATGTAACTTATTGGGACACGCCAGGAAGCGCACGGATAACTCGAACGTAAACCAAATGATGCATATGGTCTCGATGAGGAAGAACGGGTCCGTTATGTCGGGCACTTCGTCCTCTTCTATCTTGGTGCCGTTGGTGGTGGTATTGAACACTTTGTAGTGCTTGAATTCGGGCAGAGTCTCCAGGCAGAATATGACGATGGACAGCAGAATGACGAAAACTGATATGATAGCAACCACCCTCGCCGCCTGCGACGATTCTGGGTACTCGAACAACAGCCATACGTTGCGCTGGAACTCGTGCGATGGCAATGGTTTCTCCTCTTCCTTGATAAATCTGCAGTAACAAAGAATTCATTAATACTTTATAAAAAATATCATAATCTATAATAACATATTATAGACCTGGACCTCGATTTTTGACCCTTCGCTTGGTTATCCATCATTCGCTATCTGTACACTAAACAGATACGAAGCGAATACGTTCGATAACGAAGCGAAGGGTCAAAAATCGAGGTACAGGACGGATCTGTGAAGAAACGTCTATTTTGGATGTGTGAGGTGGCATTCGGATTTTTGCAGATAAAGTTAGGTGACAACTTCAACAATAATAATTGACTTATGCTGCTTCCCAAATATGCCCGGAATAATAACAGAAAATTTAAATATGGGCCATTCCACGAACATACGCCTGTTTTGGATTACTTCGACAACGAATATTTTACTGTGCAACATAAGAAGTACGAAAGTAAAAGGCGCTAATAATTATTCCAATAAACAACAATGTAATTTGCAATTTACTTTCGTTCTTCTTATTTTGCACAGTAAAATATTCGTTGTCGAAGTAATCCAAAACAGGCGTATGTTCGTGGAATAGGGTATATTTAAAAATTTCGAGAAACGTCGATTTTTTTTCTACTTTCTTTGCTTATAACTTTAAAACAATTCATTTTGGAACAAAGTGGTAGGGAAATAAAATAAAGATAATTGAATTTTGTATGAAAAACGACTGGTTAAAAATGTCTTAAATTATTACCCTTTCTGCAAAATAGCAATAAATACAAAATAAGGGGGCAAAATAAGCCTGTTTTTATTCAATGTTTTCCAACCACTTTGGTCGCACCTAGCACTTTGGTAACTCGCGTGGAAAATTCTTATAAAATAATTAAATCGTCCACAAAATCTTATTAAAATCGACCTGATAGATTTTACAGAATAACTTGGCAATCTAATTTTTTTTAAAAAGTTCAAAATTTTTAAAAACTTTATAAAGAAAATGTAGACCATTAAGAAGTTTGCTAATTTTTTTACATATATAAAGAGCCTCTATACCTATCTAATACACTTTACAGAATTAAAATCGGATTATTTAAGCGGCCTCAGTATTGTTTTAAGGTTATAAACAATTTTTTGGCTTATAAGCAAATACAGTGAGGACGTTTGAGTCGGCATAAATTAATTTTCTTAAGAATAGGCGTCTCTGGAGATAAATCCCGAAACAGCTAGATTTTTATTTTTAAATTCTAATTTTTTGATATACATATATATCATCCTAGTGACGTCATCCATCTGGGCGTGGTGACGTAATCGATGATTTTTTTAAATGAGAATAGGTGCCATGTGATAGCTCAATCTAAAGGCTATGAAACTTTGTATTGACTAATATAAACATTAACATAATTATTTATACAGGGTTAGAATTAAAAAAAAATTGAATTAAATTAATTCCAATATTTAGATTACGTCATCACATCCAGATGGATGACGTCACTAGTATGATATTTATGCCAAAAAATTATAATTTAAAAATAAAAATCGATCTGTTTCGGGATTTATCTCCAGAGTCGCCCATTCTCAAGAAAATGAATTTGTTCCAACTCATACGTCCTCACTGTATTTGTTTATAAGCCAAAACATTGTTTATAACTTTAAAACAGTTCTGAGGCCGCCTTAATAATCCGAGTTTAATTCTTTAAAGTGTATTAGATAGGTAGAGAACTTCTTTATATGTAAAAAAAATTAGCAAACTAAATGGTCCACTTTTTGTTCAAAAAGTTTTTAAAAAATTTGAACTTTTTTAAAAAAATTTAGATTGCAAAATTATTATGCAAAATGTATTAGGTCGATTTTAATAAAATTTGGTGGACGGTTTAAGTATGTTGTAAGAATTTTTTAGGCGAATTATGAAGCTTCTAATTGCAACCAAAGTGGTCGAAAAACATTGAATAAAAACAGTCTTTTTTGCCCCCTTATTTTCTATTCTATCAGTCGTATATTATACAAAATTCAATTATCTTTATTTTCCTTTGCTACGACTTTGTTCGAAAATTAATCGTTTTAAAGTTATAAGCAAATAAAGTAGAGAGAAATCGATACTTCTCGAAATTTTTACATATTTTTTTTGTTATTGTTTTATTAATGTTCTGGACATATTAGAGAAGGAGCATAGATCAATTATAATTATTGAAATTGTCACCTAACTTTATCTGCAAAAATCCGAATGCCTCCTCTCACATCCACCTCAAAACAGATCCGCCCTGGTCTATTACATATTATTAATAATATACAAACATAAATAATACCATAATGGTTATCGCACTTGTATGGTATTGAAGCTAAAAGTTTAGAACATAATTTACTATTTTATTGGGAAATAAGCCACAAACTAAGTTAAAATTTAAATTTATTGACGTTTCGACTTCCACTTCGGAAGTAGTTTTCTAAATATAAAATATTAATAAATTAAACAAATTTTGTTTATGTTGCTTAGTAAAAAAATTCTTCTAATAATTTAATTTAATCTAACTCATTCATATCGGCAATTCAGAAATATACTATACATTTTAAAGTAGACGACTTTAAAATGATATTGCCACTATTTATGAATTACTTTCCTGAGGTTTAATGTGAGATAGTTTGACGATTACGTGAAATCAACTTTAAGTTAAGAATATTTGTCAAAAAAAGCATAGCATGTGATTTGTCTTTTAAAAAGACAACCACATGAAATAGTGATAGTATCTCGTGTTAGTGATTCCATAGTAAATCACGACGACAAACTAGGAAAAAACCTCATGATACTATCCTGGCATGGTAACTATTTGGTCTTGCATTCAGTTTACTCTCAAAATTAACAACAAACTTTGACTTATGTATGTTATATTAAAATATAAATAGGTAGGTAATATTAAGAATGCATAAATATACAAATAATACTAAAATATACCTACACACACAAAAACTTATATGGAATCACCTTGTATTTCTAACTAATATTTATTTCTGTTGAAAAAACTTGTTAATATTGTGAAAAATATAGGTTTTTATTGAAAATAAACAAATCTATAAGACAATCAAATAGTACAGCTCGGTAAGGTATAGGTTATTTGCTTGGGTTGCAAATTAAACGCAAATAAATAAACTAACTTTTGCGTCCAAAAACGAAAATGTGCGTCATATGGGGTTTAAGTACTTACAACGGGGAAAGATTATTGGTCTTGTGGACCAAGTAATGTTCTCAGAGGGACATAGCTGTAGAGCTAGACGTAACACTGGGCGTTCTCTCTAAAACCTATGCTAGGTAACAGGACTAAGAAAGCTCAAAAATAAACCAAGGGAGAGTCACCAAAAAGTAATAACGGTTCACCACGATCGTTTAATTGCCCAATCAGCTGGAAGAGACTCAACCATTTCTCACCTGTAGCTCCAAAGGCAGCTTTGGAAGCTACAGGTGTAACTCTTTCAGTTGAAACTATAAGAAGATGAGTTCGTGCTAAGAAGTATACAGCAGGAGACAGTGATGGGTTCCCGAGTTATCCAGGCAGCACAAGATTGATCGCCTAAATTGGTGTCTTCACCACCAAAACTGGAATATTGGAAATTGACAAAATGTGCTATTTTGAGAAAAAGTCAGGATTTGTGAAAAATCAGATGACCCACGAAATCGTGTACTTAGAGGTAGAGGAAGACAAGCAAGAACGACAACTGTCAGTTCTGTTCACAAATATACAAGGGGAAGTGTAATGTTCTGGAGAGGAATTGTGATCCGTAAAAAAACTCCTTTAGTTTTCAATTAATCAACCTTAACTGCTCACAGGTATGTTAGGCTTCCAGAGCCTAACTGTAGTTAGACTCTGGAAAGGTGCAACGGGAGAAAATTTAATTTTCTTGCATGATGATGGACCTCCACTCTCCACATACTATTAGATTGACTAGAGACATCATTGAAGCAGAAGGTATTCCTTGTTTGGAATGACCTGCTTGCTCATCCGATTGCTCATCCTATAGAGTATTTGTGGGACATGGCTAAAAGAAAATTTAGAGCTCGCCGGGATAATCCACAAAACACCGCACGGCTAGTACAAGCTGCTCTTGAAGGATGGAGCAACCTACCACAACAAAATGTTGATAATTTGATTAGGAGCATGCCCACGCAAACTGAAGCTTGCATTGAAGCGTGCACTGACTACCAAGAAAAAGAAAAAAAAAATAAAAACATTTTAAACACTATTCGCTTTACATTGAACATTGTTATGCTATTGACTGTAAAACAACTAGATTCAATTTGTTTGTTAAATACTTTATTGTTTTATTTAATGGTGATGTATTTGTTAATTAATTGCTTTAAAATAAATATTTTTTGACTTCGTGTGATCGTTTTTTTAAATTCGCCCGAAATAATAAGAAATATCAGATGATGCCATATAAGTTTGGGTGTGTGTAAATGCTGTTTTCTCGATATGTTATTGATTTACTAATCGTAGTATTCTCTTTCTATTCATTTCCTCTTTTATTATGGGTTACCTCATCCTTTTGAATTCTGACGAGGAATTCGCGACACAATGGGTTTCATTTAACATAACTAGAGCCGCTTGCCATCTGTTTCTTTCAAGACTATACTTGAGTCTTTCCATTGAACTCTATGTTCTTTGTCCCATGCCTGCTTACATATTTGAGATCCATTAAATTCTCTATTTTTAATAGAAGACTTAGTGTAACGTTTTACTGTATTATATGTTCACTAATTCTAACGTTTTATATATATGTACATATGGTCTTAATGTTTCTGAGAATGTATTTTATAAATACAATTCTCTGTTCTTTCTTGTTCATTGTTACGTACAGTTTTAGAAAAAATATATTTCAATGTGTTTGTTGTTGAAATGTTGAGTTTATTTCCTATTGTTTTAAGTTTCTCGGATAGTTCGTTTATATAATATTATGGTATTGATGGTATTGATATTTTCCTTCTATTATTTCTTGTGAATGCTATAGGATCCCGTTCTAAGTTTTTCTGTTCCATTCGGTCCATTCTGGACAATTCCTTATTTGTAAACGACAAAGGATAATCATTTTTTAATAAAAGAGATGTTAAATACATAGTTGTTTTTCCTGTAAGAATGAATTTTCGTTAGGACTGGTAATTTCGGCTCTGATGGACAGCGCTAGGTTACCTCTTTATTTATTTAATATATGCGCTGGATATTTATCTAATAGAAAATTTATAGTTTCAGCTGACCAAAAAATGTCCATGATACAATAACTCCAATAAATTTTATCGCCCATTTTATACAACATTTTTGTTTCAGATTCAACAACAGATGCGAGAACAAGTAAACAAGTACAACCCTGTACGCGGACTTAATGATCTCTTTTAACATTTACGTTGTGATTTGATTTGAAATTTAGATATCTGTTTGTGCGTGTTGGTTTTCTTTATACTTGAGTTTCATATCCAGCAACCTTCTTTAAGATTAAAACATCAAGGAAAGGTAGTATATTATTATATTCCACTTCCATGTTAATTTTATTCTGCATCTCTTCTTTATCATTTCTGCGTTTTATAATTACTTTGTTTATGTTATTTAGGAATGTGTCTAACAACTCTGATCCATTTTTTCTGACCCAACAACATTTTTGTACAGAAATATCAGTTGTCTTCTTCTAAGAGCTTTACAATGTCAGTGTGTATGTTATCGCGACCAGTTCCTTCTCCCGTTTTCATATTTGTGTGGTCGGCGGACAAAAGCAGACAAGTCGAAATTTGAGTTTTTCAGGAAGCGAAAAACTATTTTAAAATTAAACGTATAAATAAATGTGGCTTTTATTAATTAAAATTATGTATATAAAATACCTCTATTGGAGTACAAAATAAAAAAATCATAAATGTTAAATATTTTGGATTTTGATTGACTTGTCAACGTAGGTAAATCTTTCTTTATTGACTTAACTTATAAGGCACAAATGAAGTGAAAACTTAAGATTAAAAAACATAAATATTAATATATATTAATAATAATAATAATCTCCTCGAAAGCATAAAAAAGCTGGGTCTGAATGAACATCTTTACAAGACTATGCAGAAAGCTGTACTACTCGCGATGCCCACAAGTGTACGAAAATTTTTGGGAGATACACCTGCATTCCAAGTCACCAAGGGCTCGATAACACGGAAAGAGTCCCACCACAGCTCAACCCTTTTGATACCATAGGTATCTGGGATGAGTCAATTTTCCCCTAAGAGGGAGTGTGAGCCGTATGGCTAAATCTGGATAATAATAATAATATATGAGCACTACAGGCCTAGCAGGCCAATGGCTTGGTTTACTATTCTCTTCCATTCTCGCTTATCGTTAGCGTTTCTTTTCCAGTTGTTATGTTAAGTCTCGTCATGTCTTCTTTGACCTTATGGCTCCATCTTGACTTCGGTCTTCCCCTTCTCCTTCTTCCTGCCGACGCACTAGATTTTTGGGACTCTCGCTGAACTCATTCTGTGGACGTGACCCAGCCATCTAATTCTTTGAGCTCATTTTACTGCTAGTATATTAGGTTCTTGATAAAGCTCTGATAGCTCCTTGTTTGTTTTTCGCATCCATTGACCGTTTACGTTCTTCCCACCAAAGATTTTGCGCAGAACCTTTCGCTTCCAAACTAATAGCATTTCTTGCTGTTTTTTTCATATAGTCCATGTCTCAGATGCATGACGGTTACGATTGGATTATTACGGTTTTTTAGGTTCTTAACAGCAAGTAAAGCAAGAACACATAAATAAGCTACAGTCATTTGAAATGTGGTGTTACAGAAGAATGCTTAGAATAGCATGGACACAGAGGAAAACGAACACGGAAGTACTGCGAGAAATGGGTAAAGAATGCGAAATAATAAACACAATAAAAATAAGAAAGTTACAATATCTGGGACACGTAATGAGGGGACCGCGATATGAAATGCTAAGACTGATAATACAGGGAAAGATAAGAGGCGGAAGGAGTATAGGAAGAAGGAGAGTGTCATGGTTAAAGAATTTAAGGGACTGGTTTAGATGCAGTTCTATAGAACTCTTTAGAGCAGCGGTGGATAGAGTAAAGATAGTGATGATGATATCCAACCTCCGATTAGGAGACGGCACTTGAAGAAGAAGAAGGTTCTTAACTTTGCTTCTCGGGATATATTTTTGCTTTTCAACAGCCTGTTGAGAGCATATACATCATGGTTACCTGACATAATTCTTCTACGTATTTCTTCTTGGATATTAGAGTCCCTTGTGAAAATACTTCCTAAGTATTCAAACCTTCGAACTTCTTCAAATTTATATTGGATTCCTTTTGTTGTTTTCATGTTATGTATTTACCCTGAGTAAATTTTGTTTTTTCTTCGTTGATATGTAATCATTTGGTCACCGCTTTTTTTTTTTTTCATCAGTTTTTTCCATCAGTCACTGTTTTCATCAGTTTTGCCCCTCGTAGTTTCCGTAGAGTTACGGTTTTGGGTTTTGCCCCCCCCCCCCCCATATGTGTCTGAATAATAAATTACATGTTTTGTCTCATGTGGTACGATCGTTTGCAGGTTTTATACAGACAAGATGCTATCTGATTTGCCCCTCTACCTGCAAGAGATTCATACTACATGTAAAAAACAGCTTTACTTGTACTGTTATCATGAACCATCAAATTAAACGTCCACAGATAAATCTTATAAAATGCAACTAATGATTTTAGATCTGAGTTAGTAAGCACCATTAAGGTCGAAAGTGTATGTTCTTAAATGTGGAACAGTTTTGGCTGTTTCTGTATCTCTCATCTCTTCTTTTTCATCATACGCTTGATAAGCTTCTATTTGGTGGGACTTGTGATCTGAAGAGTTTTTCATTCTGGTCATTTGTACAAATCTCTAATTGCATAATAAATTTATTGCAGGTAAAACATGTATCAAGTTTTGGCTTTTTAAATCCAAGGTTAAGTTTTTAAATTCCTATGAATAAATTTGGATAGGATAAGAGTCTCTTTCAGTACAATAAAATTACATTAAATGTGCAACAAAAAGCATATCTGCATTTATTAAAATAAAAAACATCACTTCACTTCCTCTAAAAGTGTTTTTGTTGAAGAGTTATACACATAGTTTCCCCTGCCCTGCCCTGTTAAAAATTTCGAAACTGTCAAACAGAATATCTAGGTATTGATTTTGTGTATGTATTTAGCTTTTAATGAATATTTTGGTGAAATGTGCTTACTACACATTATACACAGTATTTTATTATTAACCAAAACATTGAAAGAGATAATAAACGTGAGAAACACAATGTAAGCAATACCCAAAACACAAATTAAATGAATCATTTACATGATATTCTTTTTTCATGACTCGGTCAATTTCTTCGCTAGTGAGCATTTCACTGATAACTGGATCTGGATAAATCCACAAATGTACCTAATCAGATAAGTCAAATGTTTTGGTTAGGAACAGGCCTATCTAAACCAGATAAAAGTACTTGATTGGTTGAGTTCATCTCTAAAATGAATAAAATTTAAAGTATGGAAAAGATCACTATTTGATATGGAACCAGAGGTATACCATTTGACTTGTCTGTTTTATTCCAGTCCAGTGGTAGATAATGTTTTTTTAGATGATTTTAATAAATAAAAAAAAATTCTCAAAAATTGACTTGTCTGCTTTTGTCCGCCGACCACACAAATGCGTATTTTATTTGTGACGTTAGAGTGGGTAAGTTACTTCTGATGTTGTCTGAGAATAAATTTATTATATATTTTTCATTTGTAATTTGTTTCTTCCAATATTGCCGGGACCCTATTAACCATGTTTTTTAGTATGTCACACTGCTTATTATTTCTATTTACAGTTATTTCCTTATCTGCTTGTGAAGAAGATTTTCATAGGGCTTCTTATGTAAATCTTCTATCTCTTTAAATATGTCTGTAATCCACCTCTCCTTTTTCTCCACTAACTTTCTTCTTACTTGTTTGTTTATTTATTTAAATTTATTGTTATCTAATTCTTGTGATGTCTTCTCAATTTAATAACTTCTAATATTTCAACAGGTATTCATGGTTTTTGCCTGTCGATTTGTGTTTTAGAGACTGTTTTCAGTTAGTTTAAATATGGTTTTTAGTTCAAACTTTTTCAGGCATATTTCAACTTTTCAGGCATATTTGGTTCTTCTCTCTCTCCACTTTTCGTATTTCTATTCTTACATTTTCGACATTCTTGATTAACCCTTAACCACTGAAATGCAGTATGCAATACCGCACCGAAAATATATTTTGTTGTAAAACGTGTTTTATAAAATATTCCTAGAACACCATCTGTGTACCCTCAAGAGATGTAGTGTAAATATCATCATCATTGGCTCGACAGCCCTTTCTGGGTCTTGGCCTGTTCCAGGATTCTTCTCCACTCTGATCTGTTTCGTGCTTTTTTTCTCCAGTTTTTTATTTTTAAGGTTTTTATATCATTTTCTATTTGTTCTAAATATCTCAGCTTCGGTCTTCCTCTTGTTCTTTTTCCTACTGGCATCTGTTTGAATATTTTGTTTGGTATTTCGCCTTCTTCCATTCTTTCTACATGTCCCATCCAACGCAGCCGTCCTATTTTAATGAATGTTATAGTGTAAATATACCTGCTCGTTTAAATAGTATAGTTTAGTCTTTGAGCTACATTGACGCAAAGTTTTATTGCGGTATCCCGTACCGCATGTCATTGTTTACGTTTCTATAGTTAAAAGCAGTCCAGTGTATTCTTTCGCTATTATTATGGCAGAAAGTTCATTCAGTTGATCTATCTAACTGCTATCAACATCATTTTACTATTTTTAATTACCAATACTCAAGTTCTTTGTAATTATTCAGTTTATAAAGGATTTTGTAAAAACCTCCACCATTTTTTTAATATTATACATGCGTTCATAATTTTCTTGAAAAAATATGGTTTATAGTGTTTGGAGAAGTATTTTATTCTACAGCAGTTTGATGAATCATTCCGTAGTTGATGTAAAAACTACAGTGATATAAAACAAATTAATATTGAAAACAAAGGAGAATAGTCAATGGTATGACATACGGCATGTCAGAGTCTAAGTCCTGAAACAATTACGTCAGTATTTAAGGATTAATGTCGTGCTATCGTTTGTTCATGCGGGGATTTGCTTCTTTCTTTTTTTTGATTCGTTTCAGTTAATTTTTAAATTTGGGTGCAAGCAAGGTATGGTCGGTGGTAATATCTTCGCTAGAATATATTTTTGTACTTATTATACTATTTCGATATCTTTGATTAATCATTATGTAGTCTATCTGATTTCTCATGAAATTTTTTTATTATAGTTCTTTATGGTGACAGTTTCCACGTTTATAATCTGCATGCTGTTAGTTTAAACCACGTATTCATAACAATAATTATGTTATGTGCTTGAGAGAACTGGAATAGTCTGTCGCCTCTTTCATTCCATAGTACTAATTCATTTCCACCAATGATTACCTAATCATTCACAAGAAAAGATATTTATTTCAGCTGTTAATAGCTAATAGCCAGAATAAATAAATTTAATGGAGACGATTGTTTTACATTTTCGCTGAAAGTTATCAATTCAACATACTTCTGGTCGTTCGAAATTATCTTAACTGATGTAAAATATACATATATGGTTCCAGATAGTTTGTACAAGCAATAAAATACAACTTGCTAAAATAAATTCTTAAATGTAAACTATTAAAACATTTTAATGATTTCACCAGCTATATTAATATATTATAACTAAGTACACTTGGGGTAAATATTTGACTACACGTAAATATATCGTGTAAAATAAATACTGCAATATTAAGGAATAAGAATAGTTTAATTATAGAATAAGTAATAGTTTTTCTACAAACGTGGTAAAAATGCAATTTTTAGCACTCCATAAGTGCCTTAAAAATGTCACTTTAAAGCACTGGGTGCTTTAAAATTTTTAAGGCACTGCAGTTAAAAGTGAAATGTCAAATTTTGAAAGCAAACGTGAAAATATTTATATTAATGGTACAGTTTGCGCAATTTGAAAAAATAATTTCTTGCACTGCAGTTTTACCATTTTCCATGGTTAAGGAGGAATGAGTAGAAATAACTGAAATTCCAGTCGAATGGTTATTTAAAAACGGTTGCTAAGGTCCGTAATATACGATGCAATTTAGAACTATCTCCTTTCAATGTATTAAAGGTTTTTTCTTCTTCTTCTTCTTATGCAATCCACCAATGGATGTTCGCGATCACGTTTGACCATTTTTCTCTATCCCTTGCAGTATGTATTAGGTCTCCTATGTTTTATAGTCCTGTCCATTATTTGACATTACGGAGCCATGAAATTTTCTTCCTGCCCACTCCTCTTCTTCCTTCGATCTTTCCTTCAATTAAGGTTTACAGAAACTGGTATCTTTCATTTCTAATTAGGTGCCCCAGGTATGCCGTTTTTCTCTGTTTAATTGTGCACATCAGTTCCCGTTCTGTACCAATTCTTCTCAGGATTTCTTCATTTGTTATTCTTGCGGTCCAGGGAACTTTAAGGATTTGTCGATAGATCCACATCTCAAATGCCTCTAGCTTATTCATTGTGTTTATTTTTAAAGTCCATCCTTCCATACCATATAGGAGCACCGACCATATATAGCATTTTGTGAATCTTAGTCTTAGGTTTAGGTCAAAATCAGAGTTCGTAAAGACGTTTCTGAATTTCATGAATGCACTTCTGGCTCTTTTATCCGACATTTAATTTCCATATCCGACATCCAGTCTTCACATAGCCAGGTTCCCAGTTACTTAAACTTTAAAGGTTTTTTAAAAGGTTATGAATTTAATTTAAACTGTATTATTGCATTTTTAACACGTTTGTAGAAAAAATATTGTATGATATACGTGTTAAAAGTACATTTTTAAGGCACTCATGTGAATTGCAGAACTCGCTTCGTTCATTCTGCAAACCTTCACATGCGTGCCTTAAAATTGTACTTTTAACACTTACATATATCATAAATAACGATTATAGTTAAATGCAAATTCATAAAGGTGTATATACAAATATACAAAAATATTTACAAATATAACAACAAATCGCTGATTGCCTTCTGAACTATTTTATCAAAATATTAAACAAGATTCAGTAGCATCAAATCCAAGATTTGTTGGAATATTGAATTTTTTGCTACCATTTGTGTCATCTGGAATAGTTGCATCCATTTTCCAGTTGAAAATTATTAAAGGACCCCGCAGAAACCTTATGGGAAATGGCTCTCTGTCAAATTCTCTGAAACTTTGGGTTGTGGTAGTCCTTGATGTGTAGAGCAAAAGACTCAATGGGCGCATAGCTTCAAAAAATCATGGTTTTAAGATATAAAAGCCTCTGAAGTTATAGGTACAGTGACGACGTTTGAGTTGGAATAAATTCATTTTCTCGAGAATGGGCGACTCTGGAGATGAATTACAAATCAGGTCGATTTTTATTTTTAAATTATAATCTTTTGGCATATATATCATACTAGTGACGTCATCCATCTGGGCGTGATGGCGCAATCGATGATTTTTTTTAAATAAGAATAGGGCTCGTGCGATAGCTCATTTGAAAAGTTATTAAATTCTCTATTCAATAATATATACAATAACAATATTATTTATACAGGGTGTCAAAAAAAAAATTTTAGTTAAATTAATTGAAACAAAAAGAAGAATGTATATAATTTATTTAATTCGAAATACATTTTACTGTTGTCCTAAATCAGGAAAAAATGTTTATTTGATAAATAAATATTGTTTTTCGCTTAAATTCAATATTACAGCTGCTACCCACCTCCCTCTTAGCAGTTTTAACATTTAGTTTAAGCAAAAGGGGTCGTGTGATAGCTTATTTGAAAGGTTATTTAATTCTCTATTCACTAATATAAACATTAATATAATTATTTATACAGGGTGCCTAAATTTTTTTTGAAATAAATTAATTAAGACAAAAAGAAGAATGTATATAATTTATTTAATTCGAAATACATTTTACTGCTGTCAGAAAACATAAAAAATATTAACTTGAAAAATTAACATTGCTTTTCGCTTAAATTAAATGTTCAAACTGCTAAGAGGCAGGTGGGTGGCAGCTTTAATATTGAACTTAAGCGAAAAACAATATTTATTTATCAAATAAACATTTTTTTCTGTTTTCTGTAACAGTAAAATGTATTTCGAATTAAATAAATTATATACATTCTTCTTTTTGTCTCAATTAATTTAATTCAAAAACATTTTTTGGGCACCCTGTATAAATAATTATGTTAATGTTTATATTATTGAATATAGAATTGAATAACCCTTCAAATAAGCTAACACACGACCCCTATTCTTATTTAAAAAAATCATCGATTGCGCCATCACGCCCAGATGGATGACGTCACTAGTATGATATATATGCCAAAAAAATTATAATTTAAAAATAAAAATCGACCTTATTTTTAATTTATCTCCAGAGTCGCCCATTCTCGAGAAAATGAATTTATTCCAACTCAAACGTCCTCACTGTACCTATAATTTCAGAGGCTTATATCTTAAAACCATGATTTTTTGGAGCTATGCGCCCATTGGGTCCTTTGTTCTACACATCAGGGACTACCAGAACCCAAAGTTTCAGAGCATTTGACAGAGAACCATTATCCATAAGGTTTCTGCGGGGTCCCTTATCCGAAGCATGGTTCGTTGGTGATAGAAGCATCTGTTGGTACCTCGGTAAATCACTGGAAAAAAGGTTCATCACCAGCAGGGTTTTGATTTGTCGTTTGACTATTATACACTCCATTCTTGTTGCAATATCGCACTAGCTGTCTTAACAACTCTCTTAGTGATGGTTTTCCAGACTATCATAATGGGAGATATGCTGATCGGAGAATTACATTCTTCATATTTTATCCATATATTATCTTCTATATTATTTAGTTTTCGTATTTAAATAGTCGTATTTAGCAGATGCCGTCACGGCATCCACGTCATCATGATCTTTCCTTTGTGGACCGAGGCTGGCAGCCTGAATTTTAGCTGTTATTCTTCTTCTTGTAGTTCATTCTCCTATCGGAGGTTGGCTATCATCACAGCTATCCGTACCTTATTGGCGGCTGCTCCAATAGCTGCTCGTTTAGCTGTTCAGAGAGAATCAAATATGCGCTCTCTGAAGAAATCCCAAAAAGGGTAGAAACAGGTTAGAGTGCTTTTGGCGCTCTCTGAACTAACTATAGTACGACGGCTTTTGTTTTGGTTCACAACGAAATTATTATTTATTACTTTTATTAGTTCCACTCCTATTCTGAGTATTGGGAACTAATCTTTGTTGGAATTTTACCGTGCTGGAGAGCCGGGCAGTGAGATGCAACCTGATAGATCTCTCTCGGCCTTTTTAGCTCTGGCAATTCGTTTGCTTGCAAATTTTAGAAGCCGCGAATGGTGTAACCGGAAGATTTGTTCTGATAATGTTTTATTTTCAATATTGTTATTATTGAAAGTAAAACTTTTTTCGTATTTAGTAGACGCCGCCACGGCATTCATGTCATCATGATCTTTCGTTTGTGGACCGAGACTGGCGGCCGGAATTTTAGTTGTTCAGATTGATATCGTATCGAAAACCAATACGATACCGATACAATACATACCTTATAGGCTATTGATTAAGTACTATAGAAAGGAACTACAACATTAACGGAGTTTTATTATTTCATATGGTCAATGAATCTCTATATATGAAAATACCGCGAAGTGCTACCATTTAAAGGGGTGCGTTTTTGAGAAATGGGTGAATTAGTCCCTGGGCACAGGTTACATTGGGGTGAGTTCTATGCACTTTTGATACAAACACATCTACATAAAAATTGTTCCTGGTTAAATTTCCTATCTAAATATAACTTTTTAAAGTCAAAGATACTTTTTTTACAAAAATATATTCAAAAGAAAAAGCACAAAGAAACCCAAAAAAAGAAATTTTGTTTTTTGTCCCATAACTTTTGTCCACGGGGATATAGGTATAGACATTGCTTCACAGAAAAAAAACTTACATATTTTGTATTTAAAATGATGTTTGGTAGAGGTCATTAGGATTTACAGTTTTCGAAATATGATTTTTCAAAGTTCGCCACTCACAGCAATTTTGGGCAATTTTCCCTGTTATTTCGCAAATATTGTTCTGTAACTTTTTTCTACGTAACTTTAGGTATATGCAATGGTACACGTAATAGGAATAAAAATAAATTACCTTTTAAATGGTCTACAGTATAACGTTGTACGACTTCTTTTAAAGAGGTTATCTTTTTCAAGACTTCATACTTTTAACGAGTTTTTTAGTCCATTAAAATGTTACATTTAGGTTGCATTTCTTAGAGGAGTCAAAAATTTTTTTTAATGTGTAGGATGGTTCAGTAGAAGCTTAAGTTCAAGTTTTTGGGGTCGCCGCCCTTGTCCCCCGGCCGCCATATTGGAAAAAGGGGTGCAAAAGGCTTTCGCGCTGTATCTCCTAAATTAGCAATGCTACAGAAAATTTAATTACTCATAAAATGTAGCAAATTAAATTTTCTACAATTTTATATCTATTACTTTTTATCGTCAAGTGACCAACAAAAAAGTTATAAATAAAATATGAGAAAATTTTGTAAGAAGTTTCCTTTTGGAGGTTATAACTTTTTTCCCGTTCATTTCACAATAAAATAACATCATAGCGATTTTGTAGAAGATTTTTCAATTAACAATTTTCGCTATCAAGTTGTGTAATTTTATTTATTATCTAGGTTTTATAGCGCTCCAATCTTGACCAGATTCTCGAATTCTCATAGGAATACAATAAAAAAAATACTTTTCTATCTACCGACCACGAAAATCAAATTTAAGGTGAATGACCAATTTTGGTCCATTTTTATGTTTTTGAGGTCGCTGAATCCGAATATGAAGTTTATTTTTATCTAGATTTGGTGGAACATGTTCAAAAATCAAATTTTATACAAAAATGCCGAAAATCAATTTTGATGATTTTTCAAATTTACCTCGCTGTATCTTTGGTCGCTGTAAATATTTCCCTTTGAAAATTACTGTGTAATCTTTGAAGTATGTAGATAACAATGGAATTTGTCCTAACTATTTAAAATTATTTAAAAAGGAGTTGTTAGTTTTTAAACATTTTGTCATGATATTTCGTTAGTTTCACGTTTACTTAAAAAAGTTGAGTGACAAACATTTTAATTTATAATTTTAACCAACACAAAAATAAAATATAATTCATGAAGAAGTTTTTTTGGAAAATTGTAAGCCAAAATATACAATAGGAAAAAAGTTATATTACTTCATAAACAAGCGGCACACCCCAAAAAACGCTTATATCTCGAGGTCCTGACCACGGTGTGGTGAATGGCTAATTTTGATCATACTTTATGATTTTGATATCAAATATTCCTGTTTTGCTCTTCTTAGGAATTTTGCAATATGCGGTTGCGTCATTCTTCTTCTGAACCGGCGAATTTGTCCTCAAAGGACTTCTTGGGCCGTTTCTATATATGCTTAGGGTTATAAGTTTTATAGTGGGGTGAAAGGTCAAAAACAGATTATTAATAGCATAGGAATGTTAAAATCATAATAAATTGTATGAATAAAAAATGTATATAGATAGAAAAGTAAGCCTAACTTTTGTTTTTATTATATTCCTATGAGCATTCAAGAATCTGGTCAAGTGTGGAGCGCCGTAAAACCTATATAAATAAATAGAATTAAACAAATTTATAGTGGAAATTGTTGGCTGAAAAACCCTCTACGAAATTGCTGTAATGTTATTTTATTTTAAAATGAGCCGAAAAAAAGTTATAACCTCCAAAAGGAAACTTATTAAAAATTTTTTACATATTTTTGTTTATATCTTTTTTGTTGGTCACTTGACGATAAAAGGTAATAGAAATAAAATTGTAGAAAATTTAATTTGCTACATTTTATGTTTAATTAGATTTTCCGTAGGGTTGGTAATTTACGAGATATAGCGGGAAACCCCTTTGCACACAATTTTCAAGATGGCGGCCGGGGGACAAGGGTGGAGACCCCAAAAACTTGAACTTAAGCTTCTACTGATCCCCCTACACATTAAAGGAATAAAATTGACTCCTCTAACAAATACGGCTTAAAAAATGTAACATTTTAATGGAGTATTTATATTTTTTACGAATATTTTTTAAAGTTCCCATAATAACTTTTTTTTGATTTAGGTATATATTATATAATAAATAAAGCTTATTCTGTTTACTTTAAAATGGTGTATTATAAAAAATTCTAGGATTACTTTTGAATAACATATGTTTTTTCAAAATGTAATAAGTAATTGCAACGATTTTTGATTTTAGGATTATTTTTTAAATTCCTCATTATAATTTTTTTATGTGATTGTGTGTTATGACTGAATCTTATTTTTATAGGTAATATTTGGATCCACTTGACTCGGCCAGGCAAACTTCAAAATATGAATTAATTCCAATATTAACTGTCAAAGTTCCTGCACCACAAGCTTTGCTTGAAAAAATAGCATGTAAATGTACCAAAGGATGTACAAAAAACTGCGGTTGTAGGAAGATAGGAATTAGTTGTTCAATATTCTGCAAAAGGTTCATGTGCATGGGTACTAATTGTGGGAACTCTAAGATAACTGAGGTGTCAGAGGAAGATATTGAAGCTAATGCTAACGAAGAGGTGGACTTTGATTTTGAAAATTTTTTAATTGTCAACTTTAAATAATTTTAACTAAGGTGATGTTTTTTAAGACTAATTTTTATGTAATTTTTGTAAAAGAAATAATTTTAAATAATACAGGTAAAAAAATATCAAAAAATCACTCGGTTTCCATTACATATTTAAATATAGATGATACACCATTTTAAAGAACAGAAAGTAAGCCCTCTTTATTGAGCAATATAAATATAGTATATTATGCATCAGGGTGTCCCGAAAAGAATGGTCATAAATTATACCACACATTCTGGGGTCAAAAATAGTTCGATTGAACCTAACTTACCTTAGTACAAATATGCTCACAAAAAAAGTTACAGCCCTTTGAAGTTACAAAATGAAAATCGATTTTTTTCAATATATCGAAAACTATTAGAGATTTTTTATTGAAAATGGATATGTATAATTTTTATATCAGGAACATCTTAAAACAAAATTATAGTGAAATGTGTCCACCCCATAAAAAATTTATGGGGATTTTGTTCCCTTAAACCCCCCCAAACTTTTGTGTACGTTCCAATTAATTCATTATTGTGGTACCATTAGTTAAACACAACGTTTTTAAAACTTTTTCGCCTCTTAGTATTTTTTCGATAAGCCAGTTTTTATTGAGATGCGGCTTCTTTTTCAATATATTTACGTAAAAATTTTATGGGGGTTTTGTTCCTTTAAACCCCCCTAATGTTTGTGTACGTTCCAATTAAACTATTATTGTGGTACCATTAGTTAAACACAGTGTTTTTAAAACTTTTGTCTCTTAGTCTTTTGTTCATAAGTCACCTTTTATCGAGATGTAGCTTCTTTTTCAAAATATACCTAAAAATGTAAATTATAAATAAATTTTCAGATTATTAACAGGTCTCTATAACCGTACTTAACCATATACAAATATGTGGTGGATTCGACAAATATTCAAAATATCTCGATAAACACTGGCTTATCGAAAAAGTACTAAGAGGGAAAAAAGTTTTAAAAATAATGTGTTTAACTAATAGTGCCATAATAATAATTTAATTGGAACGTACACAAAAGTTTGGGGGGGTTTAAGGGAACAAAACCCCCATAAAATTTGTATGGGGTGCACAAATTTTACTTAATTTTTTTTGTAAGATATTGCTGTCGTAAAAATGCCACATGTCAATTTTCAATAAAAAATCTCTGAGAGTTTTCGATATATAAAAAAAAATCGATTTTCATTTTGTAACTTCAAAGGGCTGTAACTTTTTTTGTGTGCACTATTGTATATAGGTAAGTGAGGTTCAATCAACCTATTTTTGACCCCAGAATCTGTGGTATAATTTATGACCAATCTTTTCGGGACACCCTGTATAATATACAATATATAATATAATATTATATTATATATACTATATAATATAATATTATATAATATATAATATATTATATAATAATATTATTTTATTTTTATATTATATTATAAAAAATCGTTAAAAGTATAAAACCTTGAAAAACCATAATCTCTTCAAAACAAGTCGTACAACGTTATGCAGTAGACCATTTTAAAGGTAATTGATTTCTATTGCTATTACGTGTACCATTGCATATACCTAAAGTTACGTAGAAAAAAGTTACAGAACAATATTTGCGAAATAACAAGGAAAATTGCCCAAAATTGCTGTGAGTGGCGAACTTTGAAAAATCATATTTCGAAAACTATAAATCCTAATTATCTCTACTAAACAACATTTTAAAGAAGAAATATGTAGATTTATTTTATGTAAAGCAATGTCTATACCTATATCCTCGTGGACAAAAGTTATGGGACAAAAAACAAAATTTCTTTCTTTTGGGTTTCTTTGTGCTCTTTCTTTTGAATATATTTTTGTAAAAAAAAGTATCTTTGACTTAAAAAAAAATATATTTAGATAGGAATTTAACCAGGAACAATTTTTATGTAGAAATGTTTGTACCAAAAGTGCACAGATCTTACCTTAATGTAACCTGTGCCCAGGTACTAATTCACCCATTTCTCAAAAACGCACCCCTTTAAATGGTAGCACTCCGCGGTTTTTTCATATAGAGATGTTCATTGACCATATGAAATAATAAAACCCCGTTAACGTTGTAGTTCCTTTTAGCTATTTTATTTTGAATATAATCAATAGCCTATTAGCAAGATTTATGTCGATACGATACTCATTATCTTAAATCAATACAATACTTTTATATTGTCGATACGCTTGCCTCGATATTATTGAAAATATCGATATCGATAAAAAAAAGCCACAGTTGTTTGATTATTTGTATTTGGTGGAATGGGTATTTAGATCATAATTATTATTACATAAAATTATAAGTGATCTGCAACCCAAGCATCAGCTGTTATAATATTTTACACTTGAGTGCACGAACTTGAAATTCTTGAGAGTGAGTAAATGTTATAATTCCACTGTTTATATCATGTGGCATTTGTAGCAATATTATGGAAGTAAGTGATGATGACTCAAAAATAATTTCTAACAAATACTGAATTGCGATTTATTCTGAATCTCCGGGGATTTCCCTATATTTTCAAAAGTAGTTTTTAAACAATACAGAGTTAGTAAGTATTTGTCGACTTTCAAAGAAGCTTTCAGCCATATTTAATCTTTATAAGATTATACATATAAGTTATAAGCAATATTCGTAATATCTTTAGAATAATGTCCATTTGCCAAGGATGCAAAAGTGGGCATAAAGGGCCTACACAGCTCAGCTTTTTATGTCGATATTTTATCGAGTATTGTATCGATATAGTATCGAAATCAATATCAATACGATATTTTTATAAGAAAGTATTGCCGATATCGATACTCGATACGATACTTCATTGGCATAACCAATACAATACTCAATACCTAAAAAGTATCGATATTGTATCGTATCGTGAAGCTTTAATTCAGAGAGAATCAAATATGCGCTCTCTGAGGAAACCCTAATAAGGGTAGAAACTAGTTAGAGTACTTGTGGCGCTCTCTGAACTAACTATAGTAAGACGGCTCTTGTTTCGGTTCACAACGAAATAATCATTTATTATTTAAAAAATTTAATTTGTGAATACTAACCCTTCATCTTCCCGAAACTTGTTGATGGCCAACTCCCCCAGTTCGTAGAATTTGATTTCTTCGGAAAATACGTCGAGCGGGACGTTGACCGGCCTTCGTAACCGGCCCCCGCTCTGGTAATAGTAAAGGATGGCGTCGAAGGAGGGGCGATTTCTGTCAAAGAAGTATTCATTTCGTAGAGGGTCGAAATAACGGATACGACGTGCTGGATCACCCAGTAGAGTATCGGGAAATTGGTTAAGCGTCCTCAGTTGTGTCTCGAACCGGAGGCCGCTGACCTAAAAAACAAATCAGATATTAAATCAAATTATCAATCACGTCAAAACTGATTAAACATGAATGAAATATTCAATTAAACACGAATGAAATCAGTAATTATGATATATTGGATCTCAAAGATGTTAGGAATAGCTTAACCTGTTGATATAAAGGAGAATCATGTGCAAATCAGCATGAACCTATTTAAAAAGCCTAAGTTTTCACTCTAATGGCATATAAAACAACATGCTATTCTACACCCCACCAGAATGAAAATAATGGGAAACTTCTCTGGTTACACCTCCGAGGCTTCTACAATTTGCAAGCCATACGGATGCTGAGACTAAGGAAGATGAGAGAATTCTACAATTTACAATTCACGTCCCATCTGCTCAGCGCGGTAAAGTTCCAACGAGAATGGTTCCCTTCATATTCCACACAGAGTAAATGTAAATCAAAAATGAATAACCATTTTCAATTTCGTTGCAAAACGAAAACACAGCCGAACCATATTCTAGTCCAATCAGAGAGTGCTGCAAGCACCCCTACCGGTTTCGAAACTTATTAGTCTCTCATCAGGAGGCACATATACTGCTCTCACTGATCCAACCAAAACAAACCCCAGCGTGCAGTCCCGGATTGCAGCGAACGAAATTAGCGGCAACTGCTAGCAAAAAGACTAAGTTTTCACTCTAATGGCATATAAAACAACATAATGCTATTCTACACCCCACCAGAATGAAAATAATGGGAACCTTCTCTGGTTACACCTCCGAGGCTTCTACAATTTGCAAGCCATACGGATACTGAGACTAAGGAAGATGGGGGAATTCTACAATTTACAATTCACTCCCATCTGCTCAGCGCGGTAAAGTTCCAACGAGAATGGTTCCCATCATACTCCACACAGAGTAAATGTAAATCAAAAATGAATAACAATTTTCAATTTCGTTGCAAAACGAAAACATAGCCGAACCATATTCTAGTCCAATCAGAGAGTGCTGCAAGCACCCCTACCGGTTTTGAAACTTATTAGTCTCTCATCAGGAGGCACATATGCTGCTCTCTCTGATCCAACCAAAACAAACCCCAGCGTAGAAACCAGAAACCGGTAGGGGTGCTTACAGCACTCTCTGATTGGACTAGAATATGGTTCGGCTGTGTTTTCGTTTTTCAACGAAATTGAAAATGGTTATTCATTTATGATCCTATTTTATTAAAAACGGTAAATATTATGGAGTTATTCCCAATTCTTGTTCATAAATATGTTACGGTAAACGTAGATAATCTGGTAATTGTATACAATTACCGGTAATTGTATACAATTACCAGTGTCAACGGTAAATGTAGGAAATATTCTTTAAAAACACTTTATTTCTTACTTTTACCGGTAATTGTATACATTTCCCAGAGGATCTTGGTAAAAGTAAGAAATTCAGATTATAATGATCATTATAACGATCTATTTGGATCTGTGTGAAACTTGCCAGAAAAAATCTAAAGTTGCCAAAAAAGGTTTAGTAGTTAAACCTATACTGTTAAAAAGAAATGAATAATAGATGTCAAAGAGATATGAAAGGCCAAGCATATAATTAATTAAAGTTCATTTTTGTGTACCAAGACCACTTAACAAATTTTTTACAGTTAAGGCCGTTGAAAGCACTCTGCTCCATGTGGAAACATTTGAAGATAGTGCACGGTAATCCAAGACAGTCAGTTAAAAGGATCTGGTTTTCGTGCGAATAAAGACATTGAACATATACTAAGTTCCTGGATGGAAAGCAACTAAACAAAGAGGTGTCAGAGGGTCTTCGATCTGTACAATTCTTTGATGCCTTCTGGCATCAAGTGCAGTCCGTATGAAATGTTTGGGGTTCCTGCCAAAATTGGTTTCAAAACTTCATCACTACCAGAAGACGATCTAGAAAATATTTCGACTGAAGAAGATTTGAAAGTAGAAAACCAAGAAGAAGAAACCCAGTCAGGTGCTGATTATGAAGAACGTGAAGAAGCAGAAGTGGATAAACCAAATGAGCTTCTAGTAGTACAAGACCAGAACCATAAAACCCTGAGAAACCATCAGTCAATGAAACTAATGTGATTCTAGAAAAACTATTTTCTAATCAAATTTAAGAGAGGCGAGATTCTGTTGCAATTGAACGGACATTTGGAAAGGAAGGTCTTGAAAAGCAAGCAAAGAAAATGCTTAAAACATCAAACTTGGAATGTCCTCCTGGCAACGGCGGTGATACGTTAAAATTAAGAGTGCCAGAGGTTGGCAGGGCACGAAGTGATTCTAGAAATGTGTGGCTGTTTTTGTGGGTGTTTAAAATGAATTATATGAATTTGGTAGTAAAGAAGGGCGACTGCAACAGTTGCATAGCAGAAATCAATTTACCATCTGCAAAGAATCATTCATTTTTCTAGACATGGTTCCAAAACTAAACATTTCGTTGAGCGAGTATGTTAGAAAAACGTCTTGGGCGGGTGGGCAAGGCTATCAGCGATGTGCTTGCAAAACTAAATTTAAAACAAATAAATGTAAAAAAATAAAAAGTTGTGTCATTCCAAGTTGCCACACAACAAGTAGTAAGTTAGTGTAGTAGTATTAATTCAGGCAAAAAAGCTCAATTCAGTTTAAGCGAAATGTCTGTTGTTTTTAATTCAGTTCACTAAAAATCACACTTCTTCAATGACTATTGGAATTTGTTGTTTTCATTTCATCATTTTTCTTACTTTTACAGCTGGTCCTTGGTAATTGTATACAATTACCGGTGATTGAATACAAATATCTGACATATACAGGCGCGTGTTTAGTATGGATACATAAAGATATCTGTGACAATTTTGTTAGTATGATATACTAACAAAATGTTGGTTATGTATATTAGATGGACCAGTCAATTAAAATTTTATATTTTTAAATGGAACCACCCATATAATTTACAGTCTTTTGTTACAGTGTTTTAATGCCGATGCAATATTGACCATTAATATGCAGAAATTAGGAAAATAATTTTCATTTTAAAATTAATATTGCTGTACAAACAGAAAACAGTTAAAGAAAAAAATTAAAGGTGGTGTTAACTCCTGTAAATTAACTGCAAAAGTGTCCAGTATTCTGAACCTGTTATGGTTCTATCACAAGAATAAGGACCAAAAATGAACAGCAATTTCGTTTTGCGATATTTGTTTTCACTGTTTCCACACTGTAACCACAGTTTCAAACTCACCATAATTTTGTAAAACAACTCTTTCCAAGTTGTCCCATAAATCCTCTATCAAATACCAATATCTTTCAAGTATTGCATTGTTACCGTAGCTATGTGGGCCCGAGCATTATCCTATATTAGGAGAAATTTTCACCTACAAAATGCCTATAAGATAATACATTTCTTCCAGACAATCCTGACTGTGATCTACGCAAAATGGGAGTACATCAATGGGAAATAGCTGCTCAGGACCGACAACAATGGAGCAAAATAGTAAACGCGCCCAAGACTCACATAGAGTTGTAGAGCCAAATGATCATGATGATAATGAATCCTGAATGTACGCATAAGCATTAGGGCCACCTGTCCCTACCATACCAGATTTTTATGCGCTTCTTCTTCTTACTCTTTATAAGCAACTCTGCTTGTTCATTGGCGGATTGATACCTCTATGGAAGGTTGTCACTCCATCTTTTGCGCGGTCGGCCGATACTTCTTCTACCGATTGGTGATTTATCTCTTGCTATTTTGACCACACGTGCCTCCCCCATTCTGATTATGTGGGCATCCCATTATTTTTTTCATTTAGTGTCCATTCGTTTATAAACTGTATGTTACATTGTCTTCTAATGTCTTCACTCCTCTTTAGATTTCTTAGCGTATTTCCTGTAATTCGTCTCAGTACTCTCATATCTGACGTTTCCAGTAATCTTTGCGTTGTGGATGTATCGGGTATTGTTTCTGACGCATATTTCACTATTGGTCTAACACTGAATGTATATGCATATGTCATTATCTCTATGTGCCTCCAAAGAAATGCCGCTCCACATCATTATACCTCCACCAATAAACTGTAATCTAGGAGTTAAGAAATATTGGCTATAGCTTTCTCGACGCCTTCTCCACCCTCTTTGGCGACTATTATGTAAATATCTCGTAAAGCGAGATTCGTCTTTAAACAGAACCTTTCTCCAATCTTCCATATCCCAGTTTGCATGTAACTAAACAATTCCAAGCGTTGTCTACGATGAGCTGCGTCAAACAAAGGACCTGTAGCAGGTACTAAGATGATACATTTTTTTTTCACTTAATGTTAGACGTACGGTGTAAGGTGAAACTATGGTACCACAAACATCTGTCAGTCTCCTAATCAAAGCTGTAACAGTAACTGTCAGCTCTCGAGGCACTTGAAGAAACCGATCTTGCACGGTGTTTGTTGACCATGGTCTTCCTTGTACGTGTCTTCTTTAGGAACCAATTTCTCGAAATCTTTTTAAAGCATCGTATATTACTGTTCTTCGCGAAAGGCGAAGCATATCTTCGATATATTAAATGGAACGCCCATCGTTATGAAGAGCAACAGTTTGTCTCTGTCCTCATTACAAATTACTCTTTGTTATTAAAAACAAAACTGTGTTGTTGTTCTTACCCGAAAAAGTAGCCGTCATATACCAAACAGGAACATAATCAATTTAGCAAGCATTATTTTAAGTATATACTCGATTAATCGAAGGCACCTTAACAAAAACTTTTTTCCAGTTACAGATAATAAGTTTTTAATCTGTTCAAAATGAGAAACGAACGAAAAATCACAACTTATATTATAATAAGTATAATTTAATTATGATACAGGGTGATTTAAGAAAACTAAAAGGAGCAAACTATGGAATTTCACGTGTCCAGTTACGTTTGCGGGTCAGTGTATTTTCGTTGAAAATGATATCTGCAATAATTTTATTTAGAGCTCCTAGATTACTAGAAGGAGAAAAATTTGTACAAGATAGCGTAACCCTCTATAGAAACCTCTTTCTTCCTGAGATACTCTTTCACGCAGATACTATTACTACCAACGATATCAAAAAAATTGAAATACTTCTATTAAAAAATGGTAGTTATACAATTTTATCTTATTACACTATTTCAAATTTAGGGTCTACAGTTCAACAGTGCCACAGCGTCAATAAAATCAAAGAAAGTATGGAAGGTAAAAATGAGTTCCTTAGGATCTCTTGACACACATCAAGCTTTTGACAAAATCTGGCGCCTAGGATTACTGTATCTTTACTAGAGTAAATTCCAAGTTAAAATCGGTGATTAAATATATGATTACCATAAAATAACTGCAAAAGTAGCACAGGGCAGCGCTTGGACCATCCCTTTATGTATTATTTACAGCTGATGTCCCTCCAACTGATAACACACTTATAACTACATTTACAAATAATGCTTCAATTTTGTCCTTAGATGCTGATCCAGTAAAAGCTACTGAAATACAATTAGAATTATCTCAACCTACTGGCACTAAAACTTATACACCACATCTAACCGTTATTTGATTTTTGAAATAAACATGGCACTGTTGAACAAATTATTCGTGCTGTAGAAAAGATCAGCAATTATCTAGAAGGCAAAATATACTGTAGTCCAGCCTTTCTTGATATAAGTAAGGCATTTGATAAACTATAGTATAAAGCCTTATTCTAAAAATTAAAGAAAGCTTAACATACCTCTTCGATGAAATGATCAAATCTTATCTGGGTACACGAAACTGGCCAATTATGTACTTCCTATTTAATGCCGATCTACCTTAAAGCATATGAACTCTAGATACAACATAATATGCTGATGACACTGTTATTATAGCGTTACATAACACATCACCAGGTCTGAAGCTGTCTCTAGAGGCTTACAAATCGCTCTAGATAAAATACAAGACTGATGACAAAAAAATTGGCGTCTGAAAGCAAATGCCAGTAAATATGTTCATGTAACGTTTACTATGAAACAAGATAACTACTGTCTACCAGTCACAATTATGTTTGTACATGAACTATTATACTTGTAAAGTAATGAGTTGCAAGTTATTCTTATATGACTTTTATTTTTGGATATCTAATGAGCCATATTTAGTGATTTTCTAAGAAAGGCATTGAGAATGTCATAGTATTTTTTGGCTTGGTTCATTGGTTATATTATAGCTCTGTCATAGTAATATAATATATTTGCCATAATGGTATATTATTAGATTTAATTCTATTTAATTCTTACAGAAATATATCGCATATTTGGCCTTGGAAACAATTGTGATCACGTAACTGACGTTCTACAATGTTAGTTATGTTTGTTAACGTCACATTGAACAGTTTCTATCATTTGTATTGGACTCTTATTTTAAGTAATGTGACTTAAAATTAGCGTTTATTGTTAACAATCCGTCCAAATATAGTGCCATAGTGCTCAGAAGGTGGGAAATCATTGGTAAATAATACGAATGCAAGTAAGGTATCGAAACACATATTTTACGTCTCCACCAGTCAACGAATATTGTCAAAAATTTAAGAGTGGAAGACAGGAGATGAATGATAAGCCCCGACCAGGTGCATTGAGTAATGCATCGACAGACAAATGTAGCATGTGTGGAAGCCTTGATTACAGAAAATGATCGAATTTAATTCATGAAATTTCAGAAAATATTAGAGTGAGTATAGGATTTGTCCATAGATGCGTTGGTGAGCGCCGAGCGGCGATCACCAACGTATCCACTATGTGGAGCTGCTACACCGAGCGCGGATCACCCTTGTATGGACACGTACCTTATTGCTAATTATTTGTAGATATATTTAACAGAAATACAAAACTGAAAATATACAGAGTTGCAATCAAACCAGTAGTTACGTACGCAGCTAAGACAATGTGTCTCGCCGAAAAAGATGAAGAAAAATTGAGAATATTCGAAAGGAAAATGCTCTGATGGATTATGGGCCCGATAAAAATGGACAACGGAGAAATGAGAAGAAGAATGGACCATAAACTTAGAGACATAATGAAGGGAGAAGATGTTGTTAGATTTATTAAAGCGTAGATGCTGAGATGGCTGGGACACATAGAGAGAAGGAAAAACGTCCTTCTGATTAAGAAGATCACCAGATGAAAACCAGAAACTGAAAGACCAAGGGGAAGACCCAGAGAGAGATGGGAGGACCAGGTCATGAGAGATATCAAAATTCTGTAAGTCAGAAACTAGACCAGAACCAGAGGGAACTCTGCACATATCGAAATGAGTGGAAGAAACTTGCAACGAAAGCCAAGTCAAACATTACATCCGAAATTCAAAGCCCTGATGATGATGATTTAACAATAATTTTTTCCTGAGCCAAAGATGTGTTTCAATTGAACAATCCTCGTATTTACCGAGTAGTAAATCTTAAATAGTCATTACATATCTAAATCCAATAGTATTAACTTTTAGTTTACATTGTATAACATATTTTAGTTTTACTTTCTAGTATGCTGCTATTATTCAGACCATTGTTCCCATGTATATACTATAATGGACATTTTCCGATTTTCCGGATTCAAAATAAAACATCGAAAAACAGATAAAAGGAAAACCCATCGGGAACAACGTGCAGAACATCGCGCACATATGTGGGAGCGCATGCGCCCCTAATTCATGCAGCAAATTTATAAAATAGGTGTTTACAAGGGAAGCACAACGGCAACGGTGGACTGCATCGGTAGCGGCAAACGAGAAAGACAACCTCTGGGTCTGGCTCTTATAGATCGATCTTTCCTGGTGAGGAAATGCTTATTTCATCACTGGAAACAGGAAGTGCTCAACGTCTATCGTTCGGCTATATTTTCCGTAGTTTTAAATTTAACTAAATATGCATTCGAACAGTAGACCCAATAATTTTTTGTTTATCCAATAAATATCAAAATAAATGTCAAAAGCTTCTTTTTATATTTCTTATAGTACAGATTATAGTAGAGGAGACACGGCTGCTAAATTTACAGTTACTAAAACGTCATGGGGACCTATTAAGTTGTGAAGATTAGGTCCTAAAACCAAATAAAGTTAACCCCTTACTGTATGATTTTTTTATTTTTTATAAAAATAATCTATGATTACAAACTTGAATTCATGATTTCGGTAAAAATATAAAAAAAAATTCTACTTGGTTAGTTTTTTATATCTTTTTATTGTTTTTTTTTGTGTCTCATATATGGCACACTATGCATTAAAACAAGATTCAACAAGTAAAATTAATAAAAAAATGACATTTATTACTTTCTAATTATAATAATTATTCAGTTTGAAAGTTGTAAAAACAAATTCTATCTTCGTTTAAGCAAAGAAAATCATTACACTTCTTGTATTTTATGAAGCATCAAAGAAGCTTTTTGAACCATCAAAAAGAATACCTAGTTCAGAAAGAATATTGTGCCATATATGGCCATGAGAGTTTTGCCGACATTGCATATTGTCGCATATATGGAACAAATACATTTTTCATCAAAAAATACCAAAATATAAAGAAATACGTGAAAATACTTAGAGCAATTCTTTCTTGGAGGTCTATCCTTGATGTGGCTATTTTTTTTTGTACAAAAATATTCAGTAGAGACTTCAATGATTGAAGATCCAATTATAACACTTCTTATGATGAACAGCTGTCACACTCCGGCAGTTTGCAAATTTTTATAAAATTTCGCTTTGCTGCATTGAGATGGCGCTATATTACCGCTTATACAAAATATATACCGTGTGCACCTAAACATTCCGTATATGTATTTGGAACCTAGGAGTTTTCTATTGGTTCTTAGCAGCACCCATTCATATTTTAACCAATAGGCGGCGAGGTTCCAAAAGCATATACGGAATGTTATTCGGTGCCAAATTCAAATACGGAATGTTAAATATTCGTACACCGAAAAACATAAGTTTTTATTAGAGTCTGTTAAAAGGAGATTAATTTTAAAATACTTGTTACTGTATTATTAGATAAAAATAAAACAATTATAGTATTTGGAATGTTATTTGGTGCGAAATTCATAGGTATACGGTATGTTAATTATTCGTAGAACAAAAAGACGATTTTTATTAAATCCAGTTAAAATGAGACTGGTTTTTAATAGTAAATTATGCAATGAGCATTTAATGATGGTCATTATGAAGCGAGTATAAGGGATAGTAGCGGCGAGTTTCGTATAGAGTACGAGCTTCATAATGATAATTAAATGCAAGTTGCATTTCGCAAAATATTCGTTTTTTTTGTGAAACTTGTACACTGGTGTACATGTACTTAACTGACCTTATCTTAATCTGGAGATTTCGAGTTTTTATAAGGGTAGTTTTTTTCTCGGACCCCCCTTAACGAACTCCTCTGTATTAAGATTATAAAGCGTGTTTGGTAAAGAATGGGCTTATATTCCTGAGGTAAAAATAGGTCGATTTAATCTAACTTACCTTAGTACGAAAGTTGATATTAACCGAAATACATACAACGAAAAACAAAGAGGTTTTCGATATTGTATTGCAAACTCTTCAGTACAGTGGAACCTCGATAACTCGGATTAATCGGGACCGCGGCCGATCCGGGTTATCGAAAATCCGAATTAGCCGGGGAATATGGGAAAAAATTAATAAAATACCGTTAGAATTGAAATAACATGAAATATATATATAAATATGCACAGTACCTACACATCTAAATTACTAAAAACACGCAAACACAAACCTAAGCAAACGGAAGCGAACAATACAATACTGTATTCATACAGTCACAATCGGAACGATGTTTTGTTATTATGTATTAAGAACAGTGAAAACTAAGACCATTGATTAAAAAAGAATTTTTTAAATAGTCTTTCTTAAACAATGCTAACACAGTTTGAAATAAAAAATAAAGGCATACTACAGACAGGTGCCTGTTGTTTCTGCCGGCTTGTGTCATAAGTCATTTTTACTATCGTATAGTTCAAATTACACAAATACACATTATCTCTCAAATATCATATTACATACATACATTTTTATTGTTGAAATGCTTATCTGATAACTAACTATTTTGATTGGAAATAAGCCACAATTAAATTGAAAAAATAATTTTATTAACATTTCGACGCCCAGAACGGGTGTCACTGTCAAAATACAAAACATGTACTGAAAATCAAAATGTTTATCTGATGAAAATCGGTCCGGGTTAACCGGACTTCCGGGTTATCGGGGGCCGACTTATCGGGGTTCCACTGTATTTCATCAATCAATGTTTAAAGAATATCTACCTACCTTGACAACATTAAAATTTTTAGTTAAATGTCCGATTTAGGGTTAAAAATGGGCGATTTCGCAATTTTCAAAGTTTTTAATCGCTTATACAGGGTGTCCCGAAAAGATTGGTCATAAATTATACCACACATTATGGGGTCAAAAATAGTTCGATTGAACTTAACTTACCTTAGTACAAATGTGCTCATAAAAAAAGTTACAGCCCTTTGAATTTACAAAATGAAAATCGATTTTTTTCAATATATCGAAAACTATTAGAGATTTTTTATTGAAAATGGATACGTATCATTCTTATGGCAGGAACATCTTAAAACAAAATTACAGTGAAATTTGTCCAACCCATAACAAATCTATGGGGGTTTTGTTCTTTTAAACCCCCCCAAACTTTTGTGTACGTTCCAATTAATTCATTATTGTAGTACCATTAGTTAATCACAACGTTTTTAAAACTTTTTTGCCTCTTAGCATTTTTTCGATAAGCCAGTTTTTATCGAGATACGGCTTATTTTTTAATATATTTACATAAAAATTTTATGGGGGTTTTAAACCCCCCAAATGTTTGTGTACGTTCCAATTAAACTATTATTTTGGTACCATTAGTTAAACACAGTGTTTTTAAAACTTTTTTGCCTCTTAGTCTTTTTTTGATAAGTTACCTTTTATCGAGATGTGGCTTCTGTTTCAAAATATACCTAAAAATGTAAATTATAAATAAATTTTCAGATTATTAACAGGTCTCTATAATCGTACTTAACCATATACAGATATGTGGTGGATTCGACAAATATTCAAAATATCTCGATAAACAGTGGCTTATCGAAAAAATACTAAGAGGCAAAAAAGTTTTAAAAACATTGTGTTTCACTAATGGTGCAACAATAATAATTTAATTGGAACGTACACAAAAGTTTGGGTGGGTTTAAGGGAACAAAACTCCCATAAAATTTTTATGGGGTGGACAAATTTCACTTTAATTTTTATTTAAGATGTTGCTGCCATAAGAATACCACATGTCCATTTTCAATAAAAAATCTCTAAGAGTTTTTGATATATGAAAAAAAAATCGATTTTCATTTTGTAACTTCAAAGGGCTCTAACTTTTTTTGTGTGCACTAGTGTATATAGGTAAGTGAGGTTCAATCAACCTATTTTTGACCCCAGAATCTGTGGTATAATTTATGACCAATCTTTTAGGGACACCCTGTATAACAAAAACTATTAACATAAAAAAAAATCACCAAAGACCTTTTCTGTTTCGAATGAATCAAAAAACCTAAAAAAATTTTGTTCGATGCAAAAAAAATAATTTTAGGAAAAACCCATAATCTTTCCCCTCGCCTGGCAAGGTCTTATGCTCTTCAAAATTGCCTGTCATTGTACACATTTCTTCTGAATGACTTACTCAAACACATACTTAAATTTAAACTTTACAGGAGAAAGTTTATTTTACCCCCTAAATTTGCACTTTTCGATCATATGGTAGATTCTGCCAGGTCATGGTTTTTAGCCTTGGTTTGCTATGAATTGTCACTAGACAAATTTCTCGCCTTACAGGGCGACCGTTAGTCTGAGGGTTCACTAGCTCTTAGACTTAGTAGAGAGTATGTGGATACTGTCGCAAATAATATATACAAAAATGCAAGAGGTGTCGTTAAAGAAGGAAACTTTATATCCGAATCATTCGAGTCTACGTTTAAAGCCGAAAGAGGAGAGTCACTGTTATCATACTCTCCCGAAGAGTAGGAAAAATAGAAGAGAAAACGCTCGAAAAGTAAAACTCCAGTAGAAAACAAACTAGAAAATCAAGATAAGCCAGAAGATTCAAAATACGACAAGAAACATATATTATCCAATACAAATATCAAAAAGAACAAAAAGTGTCACAAGATGTGGCTGTTACCTGTAACTGTTACTTATAACTGTTACTTGTAACTGTTACTATTAACGGTTACTAACAATAAAAGGAGGTTATCGCTGACATCTTGGCGAGTTTACTGGGTGAACGTCTGGAGGGCTTTGTGGGTATGGTTTGGAGGCAGCTTTCTGCTTCTAAACGTCCCTCGGAGGCGTCCATAGATAGGTCGCGTTGGTTGTTGGCACCTAACGAGCGCTAAATCTCATCCTGCGAGGAAATTTTCCAAGACTACATCAATCATTACATTTCTCAGTTAGGTAGTATGTCAACCAGCTATGAAGATGACACAGGAATTTCTAAAATTGAGAGTCTTCTACAAGAAGCCTCATCCCTAGCAATTCCAATAACTCGCTATAATCCATATACTCCAGCACTACCTACCAGAATAATCGTTAACATCAAAACAAAGAGACGACTTATCAGAGAATATAAAAGATTCCGAGGCCCCTTCATCAAAACAGAATATAACCGACTCTCAGCGTCCATTAGGTTTGAGGTTAACAGGCTGAAACAAGCTCAGTGGATGCGTGTTACCTCTCAACTGGACTACAGAGACAAAAGTAAATTCTGGAACAAGTTCAAAATCCTAACAGAACAAAAATCAAAACCACATTCACATCTCATAGTCAACAACATCATTCTTAATAATCCACTACATAAGGCTGAAGCTTTCAAAAGCTCTCTCCAAGCAATCTTTGTCTCACCAAATAACCCTAATTTCAACGAGCGACATAGACGTATTGTCGAAGTGAGAGTGGAAGAAATACTCCGCACTCCCCTCCAACACAGGGCAGCCTATCCTCATCTGATGGTAGCTAATGTGGAGAAGGAAACCGTCAGGCAGATGTGTAGCTTTGGTAAAAACGCATCTTCTGGCCTAGTTGGTATCCATAGAAGGTGCCTCAAAAAACTTTATGAGAGTACTATTCCGCAGATTAAAAACAATCAATGCATGCCTTAAGTTGAGCTACTTTCCAACTTCATGGAAGGTAGCCAATACAGTTATGATTCCTATGCCTAGGAAACCCCCCAGCAGCACAGAATCCTACAGATCAACATCCCTTCTTAACACACCAGGTAAAGCCTACGTTATGTTCTTTTTATCATCCGTAACTTCACGCCTGTGCTCTTAAATAGACAAATCTTTGATCTTTAATAACTCAGAAAGTATTGATTTATTTTAATAACATGATATAACAAATTTTACTTAAAATTTGTCCCTCTATCGATTTGTGGGGTTATTTTTAATAAAATAGTTTTCACCCCCGAGAAGGGGTGGTATCCACCCCCAGGGTAAAAGTGCAAGTTGGCACCAAATCAATTTTATTTCTTGAGGTATGCTCTTTTTTTTTTTTTCCCTGGAAGCCGTCTGTTGTGAACCGGTTGTACTGCAGCCACTTGGCTTATTGTACATCTTCCATTGTTTATGAAACCCATTCCAGAATTCTGGAACCCTGTACCAGCTTGTACAGGTCTAGTGGGTGGGTGCCATATAACTTTGGAGTCATTTCGATGTCTCCGAAAAGTGTTTGCCGCCTCCGATCCAATGCCTCACATGCAAAATATGGTTGACTGTTTCAGGTTCTCTGTTACAGAGTCTGCAGCTCAAGTCTCCATGAAACAGCCCCATTGTATGCAGGTGACCCTTAACTGGCGCATGTCCAGTGAGGAAACCTGTTATGACTCTGAGCTGATTCCTGCTTGTTTTCAGCAGTAACTCAGCTCTACTAGCACATGTCCGTCCGATATACATCTTGCCATGTGTTTGACCGGGTACACTCTCCCAGTGTGAGTTGTGTTGGCTTCGGATCCAGGCTTTTTTTCGTTCGCGGACGGTGCTTTTTGGCACTCCCACGGCCGGCTCTGGACCCAGGTATTTTGTAGCTGATGCTCTCTTGGCAAGTGCATCAGCTCTTTCATTGCCGTATATGCCCCGATGACCTGGAACCCATACCAGTATAACACTGTTATGTTGTGCCAGTCTATTAAGTTCTTGTCGACATTCCCACACCAGCCTAGAGTTCACCTTAGGGCTTATAAGAGCCCCAATGGCTGCTTGGCTATCTGTGCATATGTTAACCCGCTGCAGTTCGAATGCCCTCAGGTTGTTTTCTCTTGCACACTGCAAGATTGCAAAAATCTCTGTCTGAAATACGGAGGTACATTCTCCCAGTGGAATAGAAATGTTGAAATTTCCACCACTATAGAATATTCCTGCGCCCGAACCGTCTGCAGTTTTAGACCCGTCCGTATACCAGGTGCAACCCTGCAGTCTGGGTCGAGAGTTTCCTCTGTCCCATTCGTCTCGTGGGCAAATGTCCACTTGAAAAGGTACTTCAGGCATATATCTTGATGTCATATGGTCAGAAATCATCATCCATTCAGCATCATTAATTTCATTCGTTATTTTACTATGTCCTGATTTAACTGGTACGTTGCTCAGGTTTTCTCGCAGTCTATAATAGCCCATTCTCGCCTCATCTCTTATTGTTATATGTAAAGGAGGGAGATCCAGTAGTGCCTCCATAGCTGCCGTAGGTGTGCCCCTCATAGCCCCCGTGATCCCGAGACAAGCAAGTCTTTGCACCTTGCTTAATTTGATGATGGCACTTTTTTGCTGCACTTTTGGCCACCATACCACTGATGCATATGTAATTGTGGGTTTTACCACCATGTTATAAGTCCAATATACCATGTCTGGTCTCAAACCCCACATTTTTCCATGAGTACGTCTGGCTACCATTAACGTAGATACCGCTCTCTTCGTTATTCTTTCTATCTGCTGATTCCAAGTAAGTTTTGAGTCTAATATTATCCCGAGATACTTTACTTCACTCACCAGATTTAAATGTATACCATTTAGACTTAGAGGACCCAATTCCTCTGCATTCCTTCTTTTAGTAAATTTCATGATTTTGGACTTTAGAGGACTGATGTTAAGCCCTACATTTGAAGTCCATTCTGTAACTACTGTCAGAGCCTGTTGCATTCGATCTCTGACTGTACCATTAAATTTTCCGTGGGCTAAGATGACTAGGTCATCCGCATAGCCCAGGACGTGATGCCTATCGTTGTCGAGTCTAGCTATCAGGCCATCCATGACCAGATTCCACAATAGAGGAGATAAGACTCCCCCCTGTGGGCAGCCTCTGGCTACCTGAGCTGACACTGTATCCCCTAGCAACGTAGCATATATCACACGGCTTCTCAGCATGCAGTCTATCCATCTACAGCTTGGTTCGTCTATTCCTTTTAGACGGATCGCCCTTGTGATCGCTTCGTAAGAGGTGTTGTCAAATGCTCCCTCAATATCGAGAAATGCACCCAACATCACCTCTTGGTTTTCTAGAACGTACTCCACTCTCTGTACAAGATGGTGCAGTGCCGTTTCTGTGGAGACTCCCGCTCGATATGCATATTGTCCCCGATGTATCGGACTTTCAACCAATACACCATCCCTGATATGCCTATCGAGCAGTTTTTCTAAGGTCTTCAGTACGAATGACATCAGACTTAATGGCCGCAGAGACTTGGCCCTTTCCTGTCCGATTTTGCCAGCTTTGGGTATAAAAGCCACCCTTATCAGCCTCCATGCTTTTGGTATGTACCCCAGCCCTAAACTAGCCTGCAGTATCTTACACAATTTTTTAAAAAGAAGGTCGTTTCCCTTCTGTAGAAGTATTGGATAAATCCCGTCCGGACCCGGTGATTTATATGGCTCGAATGAGTTTATTGCCCATTTGATTTTGTCCTGGTTTATAACTTCTTTTGCCACATGCCAGTTTTCCCTAGAACCATAATTCATGATATCCAGTCCGGTTTGCCATGTGTCTAGTGGTATCAGTTTTGTCTCAGACTCAGGAAAGTGCACCCTGAAAAGCTCTTTCAGGGTGTCTTCACCATTCTGAGTGTATTCACCTGACTCTTTTTGGAGCGAGGGAATACTTATCTGAGGGTCCTTTGAGAGAACTTTATGGAGCCTTGCCATTTCTGAAGTCCCTTCTATCTCTTCACAATGCCTTCTCCACGATTCTCTTTTTGCCCTTCTCAGTTCCTTATTGTAGTCAGTCAGAGCTTTGCGATAATCGCCCCACTCGCCTGACCTTTTGGCGAAATTAAATTTTCGTCTAACCTCTGTCCTTTGATTTGCAAGATTATGATTCCACCAGGGAACTTTCCTGTTGGAATTCCTGACTATCTCCGGACAGTTGTCTTCGAACGCTGACGTGACAATCTCTTGAAATTGTTCGGCAGCCATGTCTAGGTCCAATGTATGCCTTATCTTCCCGTTAATCCTGCCTAAGCTATATTCTATGTCTGCTTGATATGCTTCCCAGTTTGTTTTACGAGGATTACGATAAGTTTCCTTGATAAGCTCATTGCCTGTCATTTCAAAACAAATGTGTCGATGGTCTGAAAAGGACACCTCATCTGACACATGCCAGTTTTTCACAGTTCTAGCCACGTTAGTCGTGGCAACTGTTATATCAATCACCTCCTTCCGTCGTGAAGTCACGAAGGTTGGTTTGTTTCCTACGTTTAATATGTCTAAATTATGTTGCATTATAAACTGTAGTACTGACTCACCTCTTGCATTGGTGTTTGTACTGCCCCAAGTCAGATGGTGCGCATTCGCATCACAGCCAATGATCAATTGCAATCCATTTTTCCTGCAATCTCTCACTAGCTGCTCCAATTCCCTTGATGGTGGTTGTTCGGGATCATCATATGGGAGGTATGCTGATCCGAAAACTATCTGCTTCACCCCTCCTCCATCTATGATCTTCATCTTTACCGTGGTTAAATCCCTGGAACAGTGATTTATCAACGGCAGTGTTTTGATGTTTCGTTTGACTATTATGCAAGTTCTCGGGACATCGGCAGATCGGCTATATATAAGCTCTCCACCAATACCCGATAGACCTCTTATTTTGCCCTTGTAAACCCAGGGTTCTTGTATCAAGGCTACATCAAACCTTCTCATGGCGACAGTAAGTTCTGCCGAAGCTGACTTACTATGCTGGAGATTCGCTTGCAGGATTCTGATTGGAGCCATCAATGCCTCTGATGGTTTTGAAGGATATCTTTTCAAGTCTGTAATACGCCTTGAAATTTGCAGCCTTCAATGTTTTATAGGAGACCTCGTCGATCGTGTATACGAGGATTTGCATGTCCTCTCCGACCTTCCGATTTTTCAACAACCAGTCTTCCGTCTTAAGGTCTTTATTTTGCCTCTCTAAACGGGTTCTGACTGTTGATTCTTCAGCCTCTTTCTCGGGGATGCGGGCGAGGACCATAGGGCGTTTTGGCATGTGGCTGGGATCGACCACATTTAAGTCGACTCCTTCCCACAGGCCCTCCATAGTCCTTACCACCTCAGTGGTCCATTTTTTGGTATGTTCGTTAGCACAGTTTACCAACAGAGTACCTGCGCTAAACGATGTTTTATGGAACTGTAGCAGTTGATTTTGACTTCCAACAGGAGCCTCATCCACTGCTAGCTTTAGTTTGTTGATGATCAGGTCTGCGTGAGCCTGATCTAGTTGAGTATCCGGATGGTGCCTGTGTGCCACCGCTATCCTGAATACTTTTGTGACATTGCTGTATGACCTAGTCTGCTCATGAGAGCTCCTTGGTCTCTTAGCAACCCTTTGTTGCGGGGGGGTAATGGTATTCTCCCGCGGTCTCTTTTTACCCTCGGGTTTTACCAGTACTCCCGTTTTGTTTTTATGGGGATTTGCTGTGGTCCATGTTCCAGCAGCCATTTTTGCCTTTTTCGTCATCTTTCTTTTTTGAGCTCCAGAAAGGCGTTTTTTGCTACTTTGTGCAGAGTCTGTTCCGCTTGGAACAACTTCTGGCTCAGTATTTGGGACAGATACAGAATCCACGACTGAAGTCACCTCTGTGTCCGTTCCCGTTTTTGTGTTTGTTTTTTCAATCTCGTTCTCCATATTTGTTCCCACGAGTTGGGACGAATTGCTGTCAGGCACGGCAGTGCGCCCTTACCGTGCTAAGGCTATAATCCCCCAGAGTTCGCCATCTCTCTAGGGCATCGCTTTAGATACACTTTACTCCCTGTACCATGCATCCCGTCGGCACGATGGTGTTACACTTTAGGATTGGGAGGATGGAGCATTTGGCGTTACCCAGGGTGCACCACGTGGAGGCGATCCATCGCTACACCCCTGCTCTAACTAGTCACCAATTTTTATGCAAATTGATGGAGGTTTAACAAAATAGGAGGTGAAAACATTTAATGACTACACGAACTTTCCCCTTTCATCCCTTATTGCTACTTCCTATATCCACTGAGGTGTCAGCCTGAAAGGGGTCATAATTATCAATATACAATAGACACATTTCACATGCCAATCTCCATATTACTTTTGACGATGATTTCTCGGCTCTAGCTCTCCGTCTATATTGTATACATAACTTTATAGACGGAGAGCTAGAGCCGAAAAATCATCGTCATAAGTAATATGGAGTTTTTCCTGTGAAATGTGTCCATTGTATATTGACAATTATAACCCCTTTCAGGCTGACACCTCAGTGGATACAGGAAGTAGGAATAAGGGATGAAAGGGGAAAGTTAGTGCAATCATTAAAGGTTTTCACCTCCTAATTTGTTAAACCTCCATCGATTTGCATGAAAATTGGTGACTGGTTAGAGCACCAACTTGCACTTTTACCCTGGTGGTGAATACCACCCCTTCCCGCGGGTGAAACAATTTTAATAACAATGACCCAAATCGACAGAGGGACAAATTTTAAATAAAATTTGTTATATCATGTTATTAAAATAAATCAATACTTTTTGAGTTATTAAAGATCAAAGATTTGTCTATTTAAGAGCATATGCGTGAAGTTAAGGATGATAAAAAGAACATATGAATTAATTGTATGTTAGTAAAATATTATTTTTATATTATTTCGATGTTTAATTGAATTTTTTCTATCAATATAAAAGAAATATGTCCAGAAACTGGGAGTGTCCAATAATGGGTATATTTGACATATTCGAATACAATTTTGCTAAATTTATAATATCGAAATAATATAAAAATAATATTTTAGTAACATACAATTAATTAATATGTTCTTTTTATCATCCGTAGCTTCACGCATGTGCTCTTAAACAGACAAATATTTGATCTTTAATAACTCAAAAAGTATTCATTTATTTTAATAACACGATATAACAAATTTTACTTCAAATGTGTCCCTCTATCGATTTGTGGGGTTATTTTTAATAAAATAGTTTTCACCACGAGAAGCGGCGGTATCCACCCCCAGGGTAAAAGTGCAAGTTGACACCAAATCACTTTTATTTCTTGGGGTATGCTCTAACCAGTCACCAATTTTCATGCATATCGATGGAGGTTTAACAAAATAGGAGGTGAAAACCTTTTAAGACTACACTGACTTTCCCCTTTCATCCCTTATTGCTACTTCCTGTATCCACTGAGGTGTCAGCCTAGAAGGGGTCATAATTATCAATATACAATAGACACATTTCACATGCCAAACTCCATATTATTTATGACGATGATTTTTCGGCTCTAGCTTTTAGACTATTATTTGGGCACTTTTTAGATGACCAGTGCGTTTAGCACCACCAATTGATACAGTCTTCCTTAAATTTTCAATTACTCTCTTGGTGGTTAACGAAATTAGATCGATATTCCGAGCACATTTTTACGAAATTTACTATGGCAGCCAAATTTTCATTATTTTAAAAATATTTTTCAACAATAAAAATTGTTCAACAATGAAACGCATTGTTTTCTCGTGTATATATTGGTAGCTCAATAGGCCTTAAAGGCCCATGGCTTGGAATTTCTTCAGGAATTTCCTCCATTTTCTCCTGACCATGGCCGCAGTTCTCTACTTTGTTATCCCGATTGTTTCCAGGTCTTCCTTACACGCTTCTAGCCACATTTTTTTCTTGATCGTCCTCTTCCCCTCTTTCCTTTCCCTCTCATTAGCGAATCCTTTGCCCATCTTCCGTCCGCCATTCTCGCAAGATTTACTAACCACCTAAATCTCTTTGTTCTGACGATCTGGCTTAATTCTGATTTCCTGTACAGCTCTCTGATCTCTTCATTTGTTCGTCTCCTTCAAACGTCTTCATCGACTTTTACTCCCCCGAATATCTTCCTTACATTTTCTTCTGTAATGCTCCATTTAAAGCACCTAAAGCTAAACTGTCAGCTGTCAAACTATTTTTGTTTGTTTATTGCCAATATTTTACTGTAGTCTGGGCTGATTTATCGGAGAATAGGCCATTTTTGGGAAAAGTTATTTACCAGCAATTTTATTGCTGGAATCGAAGCTTATGATTATATATTATTAATATAGGTATGCAAAGTCCGCAGATAGTGTGCTACTTTTTTTATAAACAAAACGGCGCCCGAAAATCGTGTTTTTTTCAATTATTGCTCTATATTAACTTTACAACAAAAACACTAAAATAAAAATTCACCGCAATTAAATTCTACATAGAGATGTGTTTTTTCCGATCTGCTCTGACGAAAATTTTCCTCGGAAAATCCGGGTTTTCCTAACAAAATCTTTAATTTTCAAATAAAGTTTTAGATAAGCAATTATCTACCACTAATTAAATAATTTGGCGACTTAAAAGCCTTCTTGGTTTGGATTATACTTCCAGAAGCTGGTGAAAATTGAACAAATATTTTAGCAACAATTCAATTGCTAATTAATAATTTTGAACAATCCTGCCAATTTTCAGCTTGATGGTAATTTTTGTAACCCCGGATGTGTAAGTTGACCGGAGTATATAGCCAGTGACGGCATTCTTATAATATCTATTTGTTCTCTCTTTCTTTAAGTTCCATCTTCTATCAAAGGTTGGAAATCATCTTGACAATGCGGACCCTGTTGACTGCAGCTCTAAATAGCTCTGCACTATTGCATTCGAACCATTCCCTTAAGTTCTTAAGCCAGAATGTTCTTCGTCTTTCCACATTTTACTTTCCTCGGATTTTGCCTTGCATAATAATAATAAGTTGTAATAATGAGTATTTTTGCCCTCTCATCACATGTCCCAAGTACTTAAGTTTTTGTTTTTTGATAGTTAATATTAGTTCCGGTTTATTTCCTATCCTTCTAGTTACTTCTAATTTTGACATTCTTTGAATCCATGATATTCATCGGATTATTCTGTAACACCAAAATTCACAGGCGGCCAACTAATTCAGATGGACTTGTTTTAATGTCCACGCTTCCAAGCCATAAAGAAGAGTAGAGAACACGTAACACAGAAGCATCCTTAGGCGTAGTTCTAACCTTATATCCTGACAACAAACAAACTTTTTAAGTTTATTTAATGATGCACGTGCTATTTCAATAAGTGTCTTATCTTTTGATCTATTTGTTCATTAGGAACCAATTGTGAAGATGTAGACATTAGAACAAATAATTGCCAAATGTGCCAGCAGACATAAACAACGTCCATTTCAACATGTGAATATCGAGGCTATACAACTCCTCAACAATACATATAGAAAGATATCTCTAAAGAGCACAACCCTTAGGCTGGCTACGGCAAGACAAGCGACAATTTACAGCCCTGTAAGAGCAGTAAAATGAAGCGGGAAAAATGGGTCCTATCCTATGTTGCTGCGCGATATTTTACAGCTCAGACTGGCCATCACTACACTCACCGTGGGACCCATTTTCGCGCTTCATTTTACTGCTCTTACAACACTGTAAATTGTCGGTTGTCTGGCCATAGCCTTGGTCATAGCCACCTTTACTTTACAAGCCATGAAGAGAAAAAGGCAACGTCGCAATTGATGACGTCGGTAGTCTGACTTTCGGACTACCGCTTTCGAAACTACGATTTTAAAGTACAAATTCTGGTAAAATTTATAGTATTTTTTGAGTCGGACAAGAAAATATGATTAATTAGAAGTTTGTACAAAATAATATTAAAAGTAATTCCCTGTAAGTAACTTTTATTATACAAAAAAAAACAATAACAAGAATATAAACGGGATTCATTTTTTTCGAATCCTAAGAAAACTAATAAGTATTTTTCAAAAATTTAAACGCAGAGTGAAAGATTACGTTAGGACCGAGGGCCCAAAGTCCCTGAAAACTTCTATGTTTATTTTAATAAGTTACAGGGGTGAAAAACTAAGAAAATTTAGTGTAATTTTTAGTTTCAAATATGTCATTAAAAAAAACTTTTTATTCATTCTAAGGAACTTTCGGCCCTCGGTAATAAAGTAGTCATTTATTCTGCGTTTAAATTTTTCAAAAATACTTATTAGTTTTCTCAGAATTTGAAAAAAATGATTACATTTAAAATAGAGGCGTCAAAATTTTGCATATTGTTCCTTTCCCCTTAAAGTTTGTAGCACTTATTTAGAAACACACTGAATTGATAAAGAACAAATCTAGTTGTTAAACATAAGCGAATTAATCAAAAAACAGAATTTTAAGAAAACCGGAGGCTATATAGTTGGGTTTTAATTTCAGTATTTTGTAAATGCCCTGTACACCATAAAAATTTAACTCGTTAGCAACAATATTATTACAGCGGTATTGTTAAAGAATTAGGCTATAACATATTAAAAAAATCACTTAAATCTGCCAACAGGTTTAGGAAATATAAGACATTTAAAAATGACAAAATTTTTAAGTGGACGGATTTCTATATGCCCGCAAGTTTATATAAAAATATATTATATTGAACTAAAATCATCTTAATAACATACCTTTTAATGTTCTTTATAATTTGGAGCACGAAATATTGTAAAATATTTCAGTTTCTCTGTAAATACAGTGAAAATTATTTAAAAACAAATGAGAACTGTCAGAATTAATCGGTCTACCAATAGATGTTGCCAAGTTTCAACTTCATGGCTTGTTAAGTAAAGGTGGCTATGCCTTGGTGTTAACATCGAGTCAGTGTTATTAGTAAAATTATTGCAACAGCAGAGCATTGTGAGAGCTTAAGGGGGTAGGCGCAAAATCTTGGTCCAATGCTATTTACATGCATTCATTTTTTCGAATCATGAGAAATCTAATAAACATTTTTGAAAAGGTTAAACGGAGAATGAAAGATTACATTTTTAACGAGGGCCGAAACTCCTTGAAATAAACAAAAAGTTTCTTTTGGATGAAATCTTTAAAATTAAAATAACACTAAATTTTTTCTTTTTTTTTTTACCACTATAACTTATTAAAATTAGCATTTTAGACGTTTTCAGGGAATTTTGGCCGCGGTAATAATGTAATCTTTCATTCTGCGTTTAAATTTTTTAAAAATATACAGGGTGTAACAAAAGTACAGGTCATAAATTAAACCACATATTCTGGGACCAAAAATAGTTCGATTGAACCTAACTTACCTTAGTACAAATATGCCTACAAAAAAGTTATAGCCCTTTGAAGTTACAAAATGAAAATTGATTTTTTCCAATATATCGAAAACTATTATAGATTTTTTATCGAAAATGGCCATGTGGCATTCTTATGGCAGGATCATCTTAAAAAGAAATTATAGTAAAATTTGTGAACCCCATAAAAAATTTATGGGGGTTTTGTTCCCTTAAACCCCCCAAACTTTTATGTACGCTCCAATTAAATTAATGTTGTGGTACCACTAGTTAAACACAATGTTTTTAAAACTTTTTTTCCTCTCAGTATTTTTTGATAAACCAGTTTTAATCGAGTTGCGGCTTCTTTTTTAATATATTTACATACAAATTTTATGGGGGTTTTGTGCCTTTAAGTCCCCCAAATGTTTGTGTACGTTCCAATTAAACTGTTATTGCGGTACCATTAGTTAAACACAATGTTTTAAAAACTTTTTTGTATCTTAGTCTTTTTTCGATAAGGAACCTCTTATCGAGATATGGCTTCTTTTCTAATATAGTTCAAAATATATCTCAAACTGTAATTTATAAATAAATTTTCATATTACTACAGGTCTCTTGTCAGTACCTATAAAAAATATGTGGTAGATTTGACAAATATTCAAAATATCTCGGTAAAAACTAGCTTTTCGAAAAAGTACTAAGAGGAAAAAAGTTTTAAAAATATTGTGTTTAGCTAATGGTGCCACAATAATAATTTAATTGGAATGTACGCAAAAGTTTGGGGGGGTTCAAGGGAACAAAACCCCCATAAAATTTTTCAAATTTCACTATAATTTCTTTTTAAGATGTTCCTGCCATAAGAATACCACATATTCATTTTCATTAAAAAATCTGTAATAGTTTTCGATATATCGGAAAAAATCGATTTTCATTTTGTAATTTCAAAGGGCTATAACTTTTTTTGTATGCATATTTGTACTAAGGTAAGTTAGGTTCAATCGAACTATTTTTGGTTCCAGAATATGTGATTTAATTTATGACCTGTATTTTTGTTACACCCTGTATATTAATTTTCTCAGGAATCGAAAATAATGAATGCATTTAAATAGCATTAAACCAAGATTTTCCGCCTACCCCCTTAATATTTTTGTGCAAAGTTTAAATATAGACCAGGCTTTTAGAACAAAAAACAACGGAATAAATCAATTTTTAAATACAGCACCTAGAGACTGGCAACTTTTGTATTATGTTCGAGATGACGCCAGGAAAAGAGTTTACAATAGATAAATGGGTGGAAATGCATAATTGCATTTCCAGAGTGCATAGCATGCACCGAAAAGTGCATAAATTTATTAAAATCAGTACCTATGTTTAGGGCTAGATTTTGTTCCTCGGGGGGTTTTGGGTTTGCTGAATAAGAATACGCCATCAGAATAAACCACCGGAATACTTGGTGCCCAGGATTACCGCTAAGGACAGTCATCTGGAGTTTCGAATGTTTTCGGAACTAAATTGATACAAACAGATTATTCGAGGGTTTTTGGGGCTGCTTAATATGAATACGCCATCAAAATGGATCCTCGGAGCATCTGGTGCTCAGGGTCACTGCTAAGACACGTTATCTTCTGGAGTTTTGAGAGTTTTCGGTACTAAATTGATGCAAACCGAGTACTGACGGGTTTTTGGGATTGCTGAATATGAACACGACATCAGAACCGACCCCCGGATAACGTGGTGCCCAATGTCACTGCTAAGGCACGTAATCTTCTCAAATTGCTAGTGTTTTCAGTATTCGGAGGTCAGTGCTGATGACGTATTGGTGTTCAGCAACCTAAAAAACCCCGGAAATCTCTTTGCATGAATTGAGTGTCGGAAAGCCTGGAAATTCCAGATGATGGACATAAATATCAGTCATCCTGGGCGCTAGGTGTTCCGGGGATCGGTTCTTATAGCGTATTTATGTTCAGCGGCTCTTAATACACTGTTTTTGACATGTTTATGCTCTTTTTGGATGCAATTTATGCCCTTTAAATGCAATTATGTATTTCTACTCATTTTTCTATTGTAGACTTTTTTCTTGAGATCACACCGAACACAATGTAAAAACTTGTAAGTCGATAGGTACAGTGGAACCCCGATAAGTCGGCCCCCGATAACCCGGAAGTCCGGCTAACCCGGACCGATTTTCATCAGATAAACATTTTGATTTTCAATATTTTGTATTTTTCAATTTAATTGTGGCTTATTTCCCATCAAAATAGTTAATTATCAGACAAACGTTTCAACAATAAAAATGTATGTAATATAATATTTGAGAGATAATGTGTATGTGTGTAATTTGAACTATACGATATTAAAAATGACTCATAGCACACGCCGCAGAAACAACAGCCACCTGTCTGTAGTACCTATTCCTTTTTATTTCAAACTGGCTTAGCATTGTTTAGGAAAGACTATTTAAAAACTTCTTTTATAAACAATGGTCTGTAGTTTTCACTGTTCTTAAATAACATTACATCGTTGTGACTGTATTGTGTGTCATGTATTGTTCGCTTCTGTTTGCTTACGTTTGTGTTTGGTGTTTTTTTAGTAATTTTAATGAGTAGGTACTGTGCATATTTATAAATATATTTCATGTTATTTCAATTCTAACGGAGTTTATCTGTAAGTATACCGTATTTTATTAATTTTTACCATATTCTCCGGCTATCTCGGATTTTCGATAACCCGGATCGGCCGCGGTCCCGATTAATCCGAGTTATCGAGGTTCCACTGTACTGTATGTAAAAATCAATTTATTTCTTCCTAAATGCCTAAAAATGCCTAAAGATTACTAATGGTAGGGGAGCCCAAGCGGGGATTTTTGCAGTTACTCGAGCGCACAAATTATAATATGGAGAGAAAACTTGTATCGTGCAGATGTATCTTTGCCATATATTGGCTCTTAATGCAGAAGAGTTCGTTAAGGGGGGTCCGAAAAAAATATATCCTTAGAAAAACTCGATATCGTCAGATTAAGAGAAGATAAGTTAAGTACAGGCAAAAGAGTGTATATTTCAAAAATCTGACGATTTGAGGGGGGCGTAAGGAAATGGGTGAGTCGAAATTTCACAAATAAAAGCGAATATTTCGCGAAATCAACGTCAGATTGAAAAACTAAAAAATACGTGTTCAATATTTTTCAAAAATCTATCTAGTGATATCAAACACGACCCCCACAGAGAGGTGTGGGGCGTAAATTTATAATTTTAAATACGAACCCCGCGATATTTCGCGAAATGAGCATCGGATCGAAAATTTGCAAAATACATTTATTCAACATTTCTGAAAAATCTATCGAATGGCACCAAATACTACTCCCACAGATTTTGGGTGGGGAGTTACTTTAAAATCTTAAATAGGAGCCCCAAATTTTTGTTGCAGATTTGGATTATTTTCGTAAAATAAGCAACTTTTTTTCGAGACATTTTTTCGAATTATGGATAGATGGCGCTATTATCGAAAAGAACGATTGTTGAAAATTGAAAATTAAATTAAAAAATGGAAATTCCCCCACTTTGTGGAAAACTTTACTTAACTTTTTGGGTTTTAGTACCTAATAATCACAACCTATAGGTCCCCATAATGATCGAGTAACTGCAAATTTAGCATACCTTACTCCCCTACTATAAATGAAAATATAGTTTTTAAAATGACAACTGTAACAATTTGTTTAGCTTAGAATAGGTCTGCTGATTAATATTCTTTATTAGATTGTAGTACAGAGTATCGTGAGCTTGTCGGTATAATAAATAAAAATCAAGTCAGTATTTTAGGACAGTCACTTCAAAAATATAGCCTATTTTTTACAGTTTATATCAAATTTTAAAGTTGGTTTAATTTATCATTTCATATGGTTTCATGGTTGATATGTGTAATGACTGACATATTAGTGCAGTAACTGAAGGCTTTCACCTCCTCAAATTTCGTTGAACCTTCATCGATTTTCATGAAAATTGGTAAGTAGTTAGAGGATACCTCAAGAAACAAAGGTGACAAAATTATTTTGTTAAAAATAATACCACCTATCGAAAGAGGGACAAATTATATGTAACATTTGTTATATAAATCAATTGTTAATATAAATCAATACTTTTTCAGTTATTAAAGATCAAAGATTTTATTTTTTCGTAAAAAATGCATGTTTTAAAGCTGTTTTTCACGTATAACTCAAAATCTATAAGCTTTTACAAAAAAGTTATTATTACCAAAATTGAAGATAATAAAAAATTTAATACTCCTCACTTGAAGAACTAAACTAATGTTAATTCAAAGTGAGTTATGGGTAATTTAATGTATATTTTTTTCGAAGAGTATTCAAATCTAAGTATCCAAATTTCAATAACGGAAAAACTATGCATTTTATAAAATACACCTGTTAAACACTTGTCAAAGTGTTTCAGAATACCTACCTATCAAACCAGCTCCAGAAGAAGTAAATATCATTAAAATTACGCAAGTTATGATGAAAGTAAGAGAACCCTTTTGAATTTTTTAGGAAAAAGCGAAAAATAAAACATGCCATTTCCATAAAAATTAAAATTTATAGTAATCCTTACTATAATTTATTTACATCAGCATAAATAATGATTTCAACAATTTTGACCGGTTAAGAATGCATATTTTAAAAAAGGTATAATTTTAAAAAATCAGGATTTGTAAAATTATCGTGATTTTCATTTTCTTTTGATAATAACTCCAAAATACTCAATATAAGTAAAAATGGCATATAACTAAATTTTAGTTTTTCTGTATTGAATGTTTTACCTGTTCTACTATTTTTGTGGGGTAAAAAATAACCGAGATAGAAACGTTTAAAGTTTAAATTTTGCTGCGAGAACCATGTAACTAGAACCATTTAAGCTCTTATTTTTAAAAAAGTAAAGGGTCTTTAAGATTAAATTCAACGCAGTTTATTATCCCTTGAAATTAACTTTCAAATGGTTTTCAGGTGAACCTGATATCGTAAAAATTAACGGGGTTATTTAAAAAAACACAATAACATTTTTTGGAAAAATTTTTAAAAGATAAATTTTGAAAAAATTTTTGTAGCATACATTTTAATGCAATCAACTTGTTCGGGGGCTTAGTTGATAGACATTTCTAAGTACTTTGACAAATATTTTATAAGTTTATGGTATAAAATGCATAATTTTCCCGTTATTTAAGCTTGAATACTTAGATTTGGGTACTCGCCGAAAAAAATATACATTCACTTACCTATAACTCACTTTTAGTTAACACTAAAAGGTTTTTCTAGTAAGGAGTTTATTTAATTTTTATTAGCTTCCATTTTGGTAATTACAACTTTTTTGTTAAAACTTATAGTTTGTGCCTTATTTATCAAAAATCGATTAAAAACATACATTTTTCTCACGAAAAATTAAAATCTTTGATCTTTAATAACTCAAAAAGTTTTGATTTATTTTAATAACTTTATATAACAAATTTTGCTTAGAATTTGTCCCTCTATCGAAATGTGGGGTTATTTTTAAGAAAATAATTTTCACCCTCGAGAAGGGGTGGCATCCACCCCCAGGGTAAAGGCGCAAGTTAACACCATATCACCTTTGTTCTTTGAGACATCCTGTAAACTCTCACCAATTTTCATGCAAATCGACAGAGGTTCAACGAAATCGGAGGTAATAGGTCATATCCACCTTCAGTGACTGCACTATCTATATATGAAATGATAATGTGACTTTTACTTTGATGACACCAGCTGTGTTTAATTATCCGTTTTTTAAAACTGATGCCTATTCGACATATTACACTTTTGGACATGTACCAAAGAATATCGAAAAATGTGTTTCTATTTTTTATATATGTATTTAGTATTTTTGTAATGTATTTTCCATTTACTTTGCGCTAATCACTTGTTTGAATTGTTCTTTTAATAATGGTAGGGGAGCCCAAGCGGGGATTTTTGCAGATACTCGAGCGCGTCAGATTAGCAGATGGGAGAAATCTGGTACCCTGCAGATGAACCTCTACCATATATTGGCTCTTAACACAGGGGAGTTCGTTCGTTAAGGGGGGCCCGAAAAAAAAATCTATCCTTAAAAATACTCGAAATTGTCAGATTAAGATAAGGTAAGTTAAGTACATGCAAAAGAGTGTATATTTAAAAAATCTGACGATTTGAGCAGGGGGTAAGGAAATGGGTGAGTCCCAAATTTTCATAAGAAATAAGCGAATGTGTCGCGAAATAAATGACAGATCGAAAAACTAAAAAATATGTGTTCAATATATTTTAAAAATCTATCGAATGATACCAAACACGACTTCCCACGGAGAGGGGTGGGGGGTAAATTTAATATTTTAAATACGAATGAATATTTTAAATTAATATTTTGAATATTTCGCGAAATGAACATCAGATCGAAAAACTGTAAAATACACTTATTCGATACTTTTAAAAAATCTATCGAATGGCACCAAACACGACTCCCCAAGGGGGTGGGGTGGGGGGGTTACTTTAAAATCTTAAATATAAGCCCCCATTTTTTATTGCAGATTTGGATTCCTTACGTAAAAATAAGTAACTTTTATTCGAAACATTTTTTCGAATTATGGATAGATGGCGTTATAATCGGAAAAAACAATTATTGGAAATGGAAAATTAAATTAAAAAATGGCAAGCGCCCACTAAAATGGAAAATTTTACTTAACTTTTTTTGGTTTTAGGACCTACTCTTCACAACCCAATAGGTCCCCATAACGCTCGAGTGACTACAAATTTAGCATACTTTGCTCCCCTACCATAAGGGGAACGGAGCAAAATGCAAAATTTTGACGCATGTCAAAATTTTCAATGTGTTTTTAATGTATCTATTTTTTCGAATTCTGAGAAAACTAATAAATATTTTTGAAAAATTGAAACGCAGAATAAAAGACTACATTATTACCGGGGACTGAAAGTCCCTGAAGACTTCTATAATGTTTATTTTAATATGTTACAGGGGTGAAAGTAAAGGAGAAAATTTGGTGTGATTTTTAATTGCAAATATTTCATTCAAAAGAAACTTTTTATTTATTCTTAGGGACTTTCGGCCCTCAGTAATAAAGTTTTTCATTCTGCGTTCAAATTCTTTAAAAATATTTATATCAGTTTTCTCAGTATTCGAAACAAATTAATACATTTAAAACACATTGAAAATTTTAACATGCATCAAAATTTTACATTTTGCTCCGTTCTCCAAGTAAGATTATCAAAAATTTGATTTATTTCGTTTTTTTTTTAATTTACACTAAAATAATTTGATATAGAGTAGTTTAATCGTAGTTGAAAAGTTCATTTTGCCAGTTTTATTATAAATACTACTTTTATTATAAATACTACAAGGATAGACAGAACATTGACCGAATTGAAAAACAAATAAATATATACTGATAGAACAGATGTTACATTACCAATACACATGGTTAGAAATAGAAATTTATATAAAGTTTCTTCGTTTACGATCCATGCATCGATTTGTCAAGATAATTACCGAATTTTATGAAAGCATCACGTAAAGAAGAATATCTAATGGATTTATGCCCGGTTGCACCAACATATCTTAAGCTTTAGTCGAGAATAGCACAAGAATTAATATAATATAAAATTATAATATATTGCAATAGGAATACCATAATATAATAATAGATATAATTGATTATTTCATTCATAGGAGATTCTGACCAATAGAAAGCTGCAGAAATCTAAATTAAATTGATAATTTTTGATAATTTCCCGTAGTCAAGTATATTACGTCAGATGCCCTTCGTTGCTACGAAAAAATACATTCAGTGACATTAATGACAATTAATATTTTAAAAATTACAAAAGTGATGACTTTCAACCGTCAATATTTATAACAACTGTGCGTTTAATTGTACTAATTTGTACTTACATAAATAAATTACAATACAATTTTGGTTTTGAACAGTTTTATTCACGAAATAATCGCAACAAATTGCATTCGATCTATAAAATTATTATAGAATTTTAGAGCTCTTGTGCAATTACTACTGATAATAAGTAGTACATTCGTTCACGGTTTTTGCTCTAAATTTTAAATAACCGCTTGGATTGACATAAAATTTGGCACACGTATAGCTTACATGTCAAAGAAAAAAGTGATATTGTGCCGATGTGTGCTTTTGCCCTGGGGGTGACTTTCACACCCTCCTGGTGGTGAAAAAATATATGTCCAAAATAAGTCCGGAAATGGGTAAACTGACTAATTGTAAGTTACTTTTGTTCTATTGAGCTTTTTCGCCAAGTCAACACTTTTCGAGTTATTTGCGAGGGACAAGTGACATTTGCGAGTGTTTTTCAACAAAATAATCACATTTTTAGACCGTTTTCCCCAAATAACTCAAAAAGTAAGTAATTTGTCGAAAAAAACGTTCTTAACAAAAATATAGCCTATAAAAAAGTAAAAAAAAAATAATGTACGCGTTAGGTCTCTGGATCTCGTAGAACCAGAGTTATAGCCAATGAAAAATAGATTCATATTCACAAAATTCCAAATAGAATATTTCGACGTGAAATATCTAAAAAATTAAGCACTTTTTGGGGAAAACCCCTTATAACTTTTTTAAAGTGTTTAAAAAAGCTTTATTTCTGGTTTTACAAAAAGTTTCTAGCATTAAATTTAAGCAAGTTACCCTCAAAATAAAGTTGGTCCCTTTTCTTTTGGCAAAAAAAATCGGGAAGACCAACCCCTAATTAGCAACTTAAATGAAATTAATCGTTACCGCTCCACAAATTATTTTACTTATGTTGTGTTTATATGATCAGTAAGTTTCATTGATTCAAAGTGCCTATTTTTAAAACAATTTGGTTTGAAAGTAAAATTTTTAAAAATTTTAATTTTGAAAAATATGCTTTTTTTCAAAATAACTTAAAAATTGTTAGAAATACCAAAAATCTCGAAAAACAAAAAAGTCAGCATTGCTTTTCTGAATATCATGTTTTTTTTCTGTTTTTTTCTGTTTTTTTCTTTTTCTGTTTTTTTCTGTTTTCTGACAAAAATTGATTAAGATTTGGTGTTTCTAAATTTGCATACATTCGTGATCAGTGACTCGTTCAACACCTTTTAACTACAGCCTTTTCAATAATAAGGACTTTGAACCGATGAAACTTACAAATCATATATAAGCAATACATACGCGAGTCAAGAAACTTGTGAAGACGTAACGATTAAGTTCATTTAAGATACTAATTAGGGGGTGATTTTCTTGATTTTTTTACCAAAACAAAAAGGGACTAACTTTATTTTGAGCGTAACTTGTTTACTTTTGATGCTAGAAATTTTTTTTTAAAAACAAAAATGAAGCTTTTTTTAAACACTTTAAATAAATTGTAATGAGTTTTCCCCTAATTGTGCTTCATTTTTGGTTATTTCACGTTAAAATATTCCATTTGAAATTTGACGAATATGAACTAATTTTTCATTAGCTATAACTCTGCTTCTACTAGGTATAGAGGCGTGATATATACACCATTTTTTTAAACTCTTTACAGGCTATATTTTTGCTAAAAATGTTTTTTCGACAAAATACTTACTATTTGAGTTATTTGCGAGAATCCGTCTAAAAGCGTGGTTATTTTGTGGAAAAATGAACATATTCACTGCCAAATAACTCGAAAAGTATTGAGTGAAAAAACTCTATAGAACAAAAGTTACTTAAAATTAGCCAGTTTATTTATTTCCTGACTTGCTTTGGACGAATATTATTTCACCCCCAAGAGGGGGTGAAAACCACCCCCAGGGCAAAAGCACATATCGGGACAATATCACTTTTTTTCTTTGACATGTTAGCTATGCGTGTGCCAAATTTCATGTCAATATAGGCGGTTTTTTAAAATTGAGAGGTTTTGCGATATTTTACCATTAAAGAACGGAATAAAGGTAAGAATCTAAAATTATGGTGCAACGTAAGTGATACTCAAGGAGGCCCTATCTATAAGTAGAGCTTAGCTAAGCTGAAGCTTAAGATCTATTGGTGCAACCAGGCATTACTGTCCGCAGTCATAATATAAACTCAAACAAACAACAAATCATTAAAACAGTGCAGTGATTTACGACTCCTATTAAATTCTATAAATAACGTATCTCGTTTGAATTCTGTCCATTTTAATCGATCTGTTTATTTGTATACAGGGTGTTTCTAAATAAGTATGACAAACTTTAAGTGGTAATACTGTATGAAAAAATAATGGCATTTTGTTCTATAAACGTCTGTCCGCAAATACTTCGTTTACGAGGTATGTGGTGTTGAAATTTGACTTACAAACCGAAAATTTGTTTATTGCTCTAAGTCGGTTGAGATATGCAAATAAAATTTAGTGTGTTTTAAGAGTTATTTTTGCCCATTTTTTGACAGACAATTAATAATTTTGTATCAATCATTGGCGTGCATACGAATAATGGTCTGAATTTTTCAAATAAAAAAATAGTACGCCACTGAGATGTTTCAAATTAAAAAAAATTAATTTCTCGTTCAATTTGCGACAAGAAAGATATTTCAAATTTTTTTCACATGAGACTCCGTTTTTATGCATCAAAATAAAATACCGTGTGTTTACTTTTAAATTAGATATGGGAGTACATCCAATAAATGGCAACACGACTTCTCGCTTCCCACATCCGAGACGCGCGGATTTATTCAGTCATTCATCGATTGTACAGTCTATAGTGGCAATGTATCTCATTCTCATAAGCAATGTTGCCGATTTTAGCGTTTCCTTCAGTCGCATATCTCTAATTGAAAACTAAACGTATGGTATCTTTACAAGGTTTTCGAGTAAGTTCCCACATTGTATAGAAACTTATTTCAAATAATTTGTAAGTGTGTTAAGATAAAAATTATTTTATTTTTGGCATAAAAACGGCGTCTCATATGAAAAAAAGGCAAGAAAGGTTTTTTTATCATAAATCAAGTGAGGGATTTAAAAATAACTTTTGATTTGAAATATATCAGTGGCTTACCATTTTTTTCTTTACAAACATTTAGACTATTTCCCGTATGCGCGCCAATAATAAGTATGAAAGTATTAAAAATGAATAACCATTTTTAATTTCGTTGCAAAACGAAAATACAGCTGCATCATATTCTAGTCCAATCAGAGAGTGCAGCAAGCACCTCTACCGGTTTTGAAACTTATTAGTCTCTCATCAGGAGGCACATATGCTGCTCTCTCTGACCCATCTAGGACAAACCCCGGCGCGCAGTCACGGATTGCAACGAACAAAATGACAGGGATGTCCTAGCGGCAACTGCTAGCAAAAAAGTGAGTTTTCAATCTAATAGTACATAAAACAACATCCAAAAATGTTATTGTACATCCTACCAGACTGAAAACAATGGGGACCTTCTCTGGTAACACCTCCGAGGCTTCTACAATTTGCAAGCTATAACGGATGCTGAGACTAAATTTCAGCTGATACTAAGTTAATCGACGGTTTGCAAGACAAATTTTAACACCCCGTATGTCAGTAATGAAGTATTTTCAGACATATATTTATAGAACAAAGTGTAATTATTTTTTCATATAGAATTAAAGTTAAAGTTTGTGATAGTTATTTAGAAACACAATGTATATTTACTACAATTATTAAACAGCAGTCCGTTTACATTGCAGCCATTAAACCGTATGTAGCAATTACAGAACTATTGCCCTTATGCCTCATCCAAACAAAATCCTGCTACATATAATTATTAATGAACGACTAAAGAACTTTTTACTTCCTAAGATAACCGAAGAACAATGCGTATTCGAACCAGGAAAAGGAATGCGTGAGCATATTTGAACACCAGACAGAGATAATAGATACCAATGCTGCTTTGTTTCTTAGATTAAACAAAGGATTTCTAAAGTAAAGTGAGAGTCCCTTTGGAGCATAATGGAAAATATGGGAGTACCTAACTATCTAGGAAACCTAATAAGAAACCTATACGATAAAAACTCAGCCAACGTTATAGTACACGGTATACAGGGTGAGGCAAATAAAGGGCCTATTAGAAATATCTCGAGAACTAAAGGCAACAGAACCATGAAAATTTGAATTAAGGGATTTTGAACAGTCATCTGTTTAACGAAAATATTTTCATCTATTTGCTACTTCTGGTTAAACCGGAAGTTGCTTATAACTTCGTTTTTTTAAATGGGACACCCTGTATATTTTTACATTTTTGGATTCTCTTCGATGTCTTCTTTCTTAAAATATGAGGTTTTGTAAAATATAAGGTTTTAAAAGATAATTACGTTTTTTTATTAATTTCGTAGCAATATTCACACCCTGTAGAATTGTAGTAGTTTGACATCTAAAACTCTACTTGCCTTCAAATGACTTTTAATATAGTCTACTATTGTTAAGAATCATTCTTCTTCTTAACGTGCCCTATCAAGTCCCCTTGACGTTGGCGATTAACATGGCGAAACTGTCTCTGTCTCGAGCTATTCTAAATAGGTGTTCTGCTTTCTTTATTCCTGTCCACTCCCGGATATTCTTCAACCAAGAGGCCTGCTTTCTACCAATTCCTCTGCGTCCTTCGATTTTACCCATCATAATAAGTTGAAGAATATTATACCGGTCTCCCCTTACTACGTGTCCAAAATAGGCCATCTTTCTATATTTGATGTTATCAAGCAGCTCACGGGTAGCATTTGCTCTCTTAAGGACTGCCACATTTGTCAGCATAGCCGTCCATGGTATTTTTAGAATACGTCTGTGCAGCCACATTTCAAAGGCCTCCAAACGGTTAATGGTGGATATTTTTAATGTCCATGCTTCGACACCATACAAGAGGACTGACCAAATGTAGCATTTAATCATGCGCTTTCGAAGTTGAAGTTGCAAGGTATCATTACAGAAGAATGACCTCATTTTTAAAAATATCGTGCGGGCTATCTCGATTCTACATTTTATCTCTTTATCTGGATCTAGTTGTTCAGTAATATGGCAACCAAGATATTTAAAACTGGGTACTCTTTGAATCATATGACCATCAACATATAACCGTGAATCTTGATGGGCCAAACGGCTAAATACCATGTACTTTGTTTTTGAACAGTTTATATTTAGGCCAAACTCTCTTCCCACTCTGTCAACGGCATTTAAAAGGTGTTGTAATCCATTCATATCATCACTTAAAATAACTGTATCGTCTGCATATCTGATTGTATTTATCAGAATTCCATTAACCTTCACACCTAATTCCAAATTATGCAGCGCTTCCTTAAATATTCTATCTGAATACAAATTGAACAACAGTGGGGACAGTATACAACCCTGTCTGACGCCTCTTTGTATTTTGCATATTTCTGTTGATTTTCCATTTATGCAAGCTGTCGCTGTTTGACGCCAGTATAATTTTTCTATGATTCGTACATCTTGACTATCAACTCCTTTATCCTTTAGTATTTTAATTAATTTGTGATGTTATACTCGATCAAAGGCCTTCTCATAGTCAATAAATACAGCAAAGACGTCTTTCCTTTGATCTCGGCATTTCTGCAATAACACATTTAGTGCAAAGAGTGCGTCCCGGGTTCCCAGTCCATTTCTGAAGCCAAATTGTGTTTCATCCTGGTCTTCTTCACATTTATCTCTGATTCTACTGTGGATGATACGTAAAAAGATTTTCAAGGTGTGGCTCATAAGGCTTATCATTCTATAGTCGCTACAGTTTTTCGGACGTTGTTTTTTTGGTAGGGTTATGAATTCGGACTTTAACCAATCTTCAGGGATATCACTAGTATAGCTAAATCATTAAAGATAAAGATATAGCTAAAGAATCATTAGTATAGCTAAATTTTTAATTTTAATATACAGGGTTGGTCGAAACTCGGAATGAGTATTTTCTGAGTTTTCTTAAATGGAACACCCTGTATTTTAGTATTGTAATGAAATTATATTTTATGGTACTTTTTTATTTCCTAATCATTCCCTATACCTAACTGCTTTAATTTGTGCTTAATTGTTAATCGCACCAACAATCTTAACTACGTAGGTATTTTGATAGCTAAACCATTATTGGTAATTTTAAGGCTCAGTCTGGATCAATATGTATTTATTTCTGAAAAATTATTTGTGATTGAATATTTTCACGGCCAACCTCATAAAATTTTAAGTATTTTTTGTTGCAATAATTAATGTTTAGCTTGAATCACCAATAACTCACAAATTAAAGCAGTTAGGTATAGGGAATACTTATAAAACAAAAAAGTACTATGAAATATGATTTCATTACCATACTAAAATACAGGGTGTTCCATTTAAGAAAACTCAGAAAATATTCATTCCGAGTTTCGACCAACCTTGTATACTAAAATTTCAAAATTAGCTATACTAATGATTCTTAACAATAATAGACTATACTAAAAATCACTTAAACGTAAGCAGAGATTTTAATGTCAAACTATTACAATTCTACAGGGTGTGAATATTGCTACGAAATTAATAAAAAAACGTAAATATCTCTTAAAATACCCTGTATAATATTACAAAACCTCATATTTTAAGAAAGAAGATATTGAGCAGAATCCAATAATGTAAAAATATACAGGGTGTCCCATTTAAAAAAACCAAGTTATAAGCAACTTCCGGTACAACCGGAAGTTGCAAAGAGATGAAAATATTTTCGTTTAATAGATCATACTTCAAAACTCCTTTATTCCAATTTTCATTATTCTGTTGCCTTTAGTTCTCGAGATATCTGGCCTATCAGAAATATTTAGAGAACTAAAGGCAACAGAATCATGTAAATTGGAATGAAGGGGTTTTGAAGGGTGATCTATTTAATGAAAATATTTTTATCAATTTGCCACTTGCGGTTATACCGGAAGTTGCTTAAAACTTCGTTTTTTTTTTAATGGGACACCCTGTATATTTTTACATTTTTAGATTCTACTCGATGTCTTCTTTCTTAAAATATGCGGTTTTGTAATGTTATACAGGGTAGTTTAAAAGCTAATTACGTTTTTTTATTAATTTTGTAGCAACTTTCACACCCTGTAAAATTGTAGTAGTTGGATATCAAAAACTCTATTTATGTTAAAATAATTTTTAATATAGTCTACTGTTATTAAAAATTATTAGTATAGCTAAATGTTAAACTTTAGTATACAGGGTTGGTCGAAACTCGGAATGAGGATTTTCTGAATTTTCTTAAATGGAACACCCTGTATTTTAGTATTGCAATGAAAAGACATTTTATGGTACTTTTTTATTTCTTAAGCATTCCCTATACCTAAATGCTTTAATTTGTGCTTAATTGTTAATCGCGCCAAGAATGTTAACTACGTAGGTATTTTGATAGCTCAACCATTATTCGCAATTTTAAAGATGAGTCTAGATCAATATGTATTTATTTCCGAAAAATTATTTGTGATTGAATATTTTCACGGCCAACCTAATAAAATTTCACGTATTTTTGTTGAAATTAATGTTTGGCTTGAATCACCAATAACTCACAAATTAAAGCAGTTAGGTATAGGGAATGCTTAAAAAATAAAAAAGTAGCATAAAATATCATTTTATTACGATAATAAAATATAGGGTGTTCCATTTAAGAAAACTCAGAAAATACTCTTTCCGAGTTTCGACCAACCCTGTATAGTACAATTCAACATTTAGCTGTACTAACAATCTTTAACAATAGTGGACTATATTAAAAATCATTTGAACATAAATAGAGTTTTTGATGTCAAACTACTACAATTCTACAGGGTGTGAATATTGCTAGGAAATTAAGGAAAAAAACGTAATTATCTTTTAAACTACCCTGTATAACATTACAAAACCTCATATTTTAAGAAAGAAGACATCCAGGAGAATCCAAAAATGTAAAAATATACAGGATGTTCCATTTAAAAAAACGAAGTTATAAGCCACTTCCGGTATAACCGGAAGTAGCAAACCGATGAAAATATTTTCATTAAAGGGATAACTCTTCAAAACCCCTTCATTCCAAGTTTCATGATTCTGTTTCCTTTAGTTCTCGAGATATTTCTAATAGGCCTTTTATCTGCCTCACCCTGTATATTCAAATGCGTTTAAAACAAAGAAAGGAACAAGACAGGGCTGCATACTGTCACCAGTGTTATACAGTAAGTATATTACAGTATACGGCAAAATAAACAGTACTGAAATGAATATTGAAATGTTTATGATTAAACAAAGTAAGTTATCAAGCGAAGTAGCACAG